>NW_016806084.1:2128377-2130813 GCF_001698545.2 Rhinopithecus bieti
AAAAACTCATGGTGTGGTGGTCCCTGTAGATACTGCACACACTTACAGATGGAAGAAATGCAAGAAGGGGTGAGAGGTAGCATGGAATACAACTCCAGTGGGCCTGGGGT
The DNA here is from genome assembly GCF_001698545.2 of Rhinopithecus bieti. Lineage (NCBI taxonomy): Eukaryota > Metazoa > Chordata > Mammalia > Primates > Cercopithecidae > Rhinopithecus > Rhinopithecus bieti. The sequence continues at coordinate 2,128,488 of NW_016806084.1, forward strand.
CCACAGTGTGATCTCAGGAAAAGCCGCTTTTGCTCTGGGCCTCGTCTTTCATGCTGCACCAGTAGAGGCTGAGATTAAATGAAATTCAGACATCCTCCTCCTCTGACATTGCACCCTCCAGTGCCTTCCCATTTTATTTAGACCCAGACCCTGTGCCTCATCTCAGCCTTGGGTGGGCAGCATCCACAAACACAGCACTGAGGGGTTAGTGACTCCCTTCTGAATGATGGAATAGGACACAGATGATGGAATAGCACTTCTGGGCCAGTTCAGTGTATTACAGCAAAGAGCCATAGCCTGGGGAGGTCATCAAAAACAGAATTGTACTTCTCCCAGTTCTGGAGGTTGGAATTGGATATCAGGGTACCAGCTTGGTAGGACCTTAGTGAGGGCATTTTTGCCCCATTCACTTAGCTTTTACAGGTGCTGTCTTTTCCTTGGAGGACGGCTCAACTTTAGGAGTTTGGGTAGACCTCCCTTCAAAGCCCCGCTCCCATTTTTTGCTTGGTGGTCGTGAGGAAGTCATAGAACATCCCTGTGCCTGTTTTCTCCTCTGAGAAATGGCGTTAGTGAGAATTGCTTCCCTTTTACTCACAGAGAATAAAGCATGGAAAGAAGTTAACTTACTGCCATTGGGCAGAGAGTGAGAGCCCAGCAAACCAGAGAGATCAGCTTGCCCACAGCAGTGGTGAGGAGTGCGGAGAGTGGGTGAGGCTGGGGCAGGAAGCAGGCCAGCCTGCCAGAGCCCAGGAAGAGGTGAAGGGCAAGAGTGAACTCTTCACCCTGAATTCTCAGGGGACACAGGCATGCAGGTACTGTCTGGAGCACAATCCTCACTCTCCCCTGATCCTAGTCATAGAAACTGGAATTCCTCTTCACCAAGGTGGGTCATAGAAACCAAAATCGCTTTTCCCCAAAGCCAGCCATAAAACCTAAAATTACTACTTTAACTTTCCTTCTGCCTCTCTGTGTAAAACTGGCTATAAAGATGTTATCTGACATTCCTTATTTGACTGTAGGTCATAAGACCCCATTCCAGAGAAGGTCCTCCCCTAGACCCAGAAGGAAGAAACGCTTGCTCAGAGAGGCCAAGAAGAATCTAGACAGGCCTTGCTGGGCTTCCCCATGTGGTCCGTTAGCACTAGATCAGACTCTTCGGTCCAAGTATATTTCTGTGTGGCTGTCCAGACTTCATTGAACTTACGCAAAAAAAAAAAAAAAAAAGGACACTGTTATCTTTGGGTCTTAATTTTGAAGGCTCCCATGTGTACACCATTAAATAGTTTACATGCCTTTTCTCCAATGAGTCTGCTTTTTGTGAGTTGCTTTTTTCAGTGAAACTTTGGAGGGCAAAGGGAAAATTTTTTTTGGCCCCTACCAAAGGCAAAGGGTAGAAGAAAATCTACCTGATGGGTCCCTGATTCTTATACGTGGAAACTTCATTCTCTTTGTATTGAAACAAATTAAAAGCCTAGCCCAGAGAGAAGTGCCATTGCCAATACTGGCAGATTCTAAAACAAGGGTACAGTCTGTGAAAAGAACAGCGGTGCAACAGTGGGCACTGGATAATCCCATCTTTGTTGTTGAAAAGATACACACCTGCATTAGGACAAGGGCTATTGAAGAAAGAAAAGAAGAAAAGAGGAAAAGAAAAAAAGAAGAAAAGAGAGGAGAGGAGATCACTTGAGGTCAGGAGTTCCAGACCAGCCTGGCCAACATGGCAAAACCCCATCTCTACTAAAAGTACAAAAAAATTAGCTGGATGTGGTGATGCGCACCTGTAGTCCCAGCTACTCGGGAGGCTGAGGCAGGAGAATCGCTTGACCCCAGGAGGCGCAGGTTGCAGTGAGCTGAGATCGCGCCATTGCACTCCAGCCTGGGTGACAAGAGCAAAACTTCGTCTCAAAAAATAAATAAATAAATAAAAATAAAAATAAAAAAATGGAAAGAAAGAAAGAGAGAAGGAGGCCGGGCACAGTGGCTCATGCCTGTAATCCCAGGAGGCCAAGGTGGGCAGATCACCTGAGGTCAGGAGTTCAAGACCAGCCTGGCCAACATGGTGAAACCCTGTCTCTACTAAAATACAAAATTAGTTGAGCATGGTGGCAGGTGCCTGTAATCCCAGCTACACAGGAGGCTGAGGCAGGAGAATCACTTGAACCCAGGAGGCAGAGGTTGCAGTGAGCCAAGATTGTACCATTGCACTCCAGCCTGGGGGACAAGAGTGAGACTTTGTCAAAAAAAGAAAGAGAAGGAAGGAAGGAAGGAAGGAAGGAAGGAAGGAAGGAAGGAAGGAAGGAAAGAAAGAGGGAGGGAGGGAGGGAAG
>NW_016806084.1:2131152-2141355 GCF_001698545.2 Rhinopithecus bieti
AGAAAGAAAGAAAGAAAGAAAGAAAGAAAGAAAGAAAGAAAGAAAGAAAGAAAGAAAGAAAGAAAGAAAGAAAGAAAGGAAGGAAGAAAGAAAAGGAAGGAAGGAAGGAAGGAAGGAAGGAAAGAAGGGAAGAAAGAGAACATAGACCTTGAGTGTGTACAAATTAATACCAAAAGGCTAGAAATAATATTCCAAAATGTCAAAGTTGACTGACTACTCTAGGATTATGGCTGATTTCTATTTCTTGTCTTCCTTTTTCTGTATTTTCTGATTCTAAAATGAATACATCTTATTTGTGAAATAAAAGTTTTTAAAACAAAACAAATAAGCCCAGCAACAAAAGACAGGAAGGGGAAGAAGTCTGGAAATGCAGGAATCAAATGAACACTATCAAGAAAAAAGGCAGAAAACCATGATATGTCGAATCACCTGGTGGGCACTGAAGGCCACGCCTCAGATCATGGGAGAATTCTAAGAATACAAGTAGGAACTTTTTTTTCTCTGGTCCTGTGTATTTACTCAGAGAAGAATATGTGTTATTGCAGCAGGAAGCAGTTGATTAGCATAACATTTTCAAGACTCAACAATATTCAAGACAAACATTTTTGGAGCTCTCTCAGGCCCAGGACTGCAGAGAGAAAGATAGTCTTCCTACTTCATCTTGCCTTTTAGCAGTATGCAGCATTTTTAAAAAATTGAGACAGGGTCTTGCTCTGTTGCCTGGGCTGGAGTGCAGTGGAGTAATTATAGCTCACTGCAGCCTCCATCTCCTGGTCACAAGTCATCCTTCCACCTGAGCCTCCTGAGTAGCTGGGACAGGCACGTGCTTAGGCTGGTCTATAACTCATGAGCACATGACCCTCCACCTCTACCTCCCAAAGTGCTGGGAGCCACTGCACCCAGCCAGTATGCAGCATTTTATCATCCATTTGGATCACCATTAGCAACAATTAGAGTTCTTCCTAAGGCTCCTTGCAGCCCTCTGTGTGCACTTTAAGTGTCTGAAAATGAAAGATCACACCACTGCACTCCAGCCTGGGTGACAGAGCAGAGAGCTTCTCTGAACAAAAAGAGAAGAAAAGACAAATATAATAGAACACTAACTTGAATAAGGTAATTCTTGGAGGGAGACGAAGATTTGATTGCTTCCGGGTAAGCCACATTTACTATAATCAATAACAATGAATGAAATTGATCTTTCACGCAGTACTTGAGGAAAAAAATTAAAGGAAAGAAGAAAGACCAGAACTCTAGGTTTTGAGTCTCCCCCTACAAAGCATCTCTTTGAAAATGATCCATTTTCACCACCAGCCAACTGTGTGATTCTGGCTTTAATCCTTTTCCCTCGAGTCTCATTTTCCTCACAACAAAATGGGGACGGATATAGATGTGGTCAAGGAGGGAATTGTAACGTTGGACCAGTCGACTTCCAAGACACCATATGCAGCCCTAGCGTTCTATAATTTTGGAATTCCGGGAGTCCATGCACATCATTCAAGTCCCGCATGCTGGTTCTTCTGTCTGTTTTGTGGTTTGCTGACTGTAATATATGATGGACCCAACATAAACTTTAATAAATAAAAAGATAGGGGATGCTGACGTTGACTATGGTGCAAAACAAAACTCACTTATAAAAGAAATAGGCCTCGTTCAAAGAAATAAATCATTCTCCCTGTTAATATATTTCCTGCTAGTTTTCCTTGAAGCTTTGTTATTCATTTTTCTCACCATCAATAAATAAGAACTGTTTCTTACACATGTAACTACATAGTGTTTTCCTTCTAAACTATTGTACACTGTTTGGTAGGAGGCACATATTTTTCCCACCTGTTCGGATTGTCATTGGTGTTAATAAAGAAAAAAAAAGGCTTTCCACTCGGGTTTATTCAGAGAGAGTTAACATCTGATTTTACATGGACGCCTTTAGAAGAAAAAGAACAACATGGCCTGAAGCGCTTCTAGCACAGGGTGTGGACGTATTTGATGTCTTGGTGCTTGTTCATAAAAGAATGTTGTTTTGAAATGTACAGTGAAGTCAGGGAAAGAGATCCAAAGAAAGTTCCCATTGAGACAAAATCAAATCAACCCGCCACCCCCAAACACTTCCCTCCTGGACCAGTGGGTACCTTGGCGCTGTGCCCACCATCTGGGTCCAGAATCCCAATAAGGCCCCAGCATTGCTGCCTGCAGTGATGTGTGAACACAGGGCTTGTCCCCAGCCAGGGGCACTCACTGGCAGGAAGAGAGACATATTTTGTCAAAGGTGATATAGGGTCTCTGAAGGTATTCTGTGAAAGTGTCTTTACTCAGGTATCTGTATCTGCCCCTCCCCACAAACCTATCGGCTCAAGGATCTTCTTTTCTTTTCTTTTGAGACGGAGTCTCTCTCTGTCTGTTGCCCAGGCTGGAGTGCAGTGGTGCGACCTCAGCTCACTGCAGTGGCACCATCTTGGCTCACTACAACCTCTGCCTCCTGGGTTCCAGTGATTCTCCTGCCTCAGCCTCCTGAGTAGCTGGGATTACAGGCACGTGCCACCATGACCAACTGATTTTTGTATTTTTAGTGGAGACGGGGTTTCACCATGTTGGTCAGGCTGATCTCGAACTCCTGACCTCAGGTGATCTGCCCACCTTGGCCTCCCAAAGTGCTAGGATTACAGGTGTGAGCCACTGCTCCTGGCCCAGATTACTCTTTTCTTTATAGTTAGATAAAATGTGTTGAGTCCCAATGCAGGGCCAGAACTAGGGTGAGACAAGTGAGATGTAATATTTAGGGGTATGGCCCAAAACTTGGCAATCAAGCTAAATCATGTTGTACTGCAATATTTTAAAGACCAAAATTAACACAAAACACCATAATGCATAAACTATTAGAATATTAAATAAAGACAGGATTTAGAGCATAGCTCAGCCATGTTGGAACCTGAGGTAAAAGGAAAAATCATTAATGCCAGTCCTCTCTTTATTTAACATTTTGATAGTTTAATCGCAGATTATTTTGGCTTTTTTTTAAAAATATTGCGTTAAAATAGGATCATCTGGCTGCATGAGTTTTTTGGCACACACCAAAACGTTGTGCCTGAGGCAAGTGCCTCATTTCCTTGCCCTAGTCCCGGCACCGCAACACACACTAGGCACTAACAGGATCTAGCCTCCCCTCCTCCATCCCACACTTTCTTTCTTCTGGCTTTTTTTTTTTTTTCTAAGACAGAGTCTCACTCTGTTGCCCAGGCTGGAGTGCAGTGGATCTGGGCTCACTGCAACCCCCGCCTCCTGGGTTCAAGTGATTCTCCCACCTCAGCCTCCCGAGTAGCTGGGTCTACAGCCACCCACCATCATGCCTGGCTAATTTTTGTATTTTTCATAGAGACAGGGTTTCACCACGTTGGCCAGGCTGGTCTCAAACTCCTGACCTCTGGTGATCTGCCTGCCTTGGCCTCCCAAAGTGCTGGGATTACAGGCATGAGCCATCATATCCCGCTCCATCCTACATTTTCAAGATTCACCTTTCCAGGGCGGTGGAGGAAGACAGGGTTTGTTACAGATCTGTTCCTCACTCTGTGGGCACTGTTCCTTTTCCTTTACTGTTATTTATCTCCTAACCATCTTGCCTGGCCCTGCCTCAGGCCTCCTATGCCTATCGCTGCCTGGACTTCACCATCAACTCCAGTGCACGTGACTGCATATGACTGACTTGTACTTCAGATCCTTGGGGTGGGGATCAGGAAGGCAGTGGGTGACTGTAGTAAATAACTGCTGTGCTAGCAGGGAACAGCTTTAGTTGCAAGCTTCTAGTACTCTCCTAGATCTTATTAGCCAACGGCTCCCTCCTTGTAAACCAAAAATAAAACTCCAAGCCCTTCAACTGACAGATGGACCCTCCTCAGCCAAGGCCATTCTAAAGTTAACCTGAAACACGAGTTCAGGCCATGATGGAAAGCGAGGACGTGCCTCATGATACCCTCCTCCCTTTGGAATTCAGGCACAGTTGACCCACTGACATTAAAACAGAGACAGTATGGCTGATAGACTCTTTCCGTCTGATAAGAAACATTTGCAGTCTGTTCTTTCTGAAGCTTGCTGCCTGGAGGCTTCATCTGCATAATAAGAACCTTGGTCTCCACAATCCCTTATCTTAACCCAGACACCACTCCTTTTTATTGATGCCAGGTCTTCCAGTAAACTTTCAACCAATTGCCAATCAGAAAATATTTCAATGGGCCAGACATGGTGGCTCACACCTGTAATCCCAGCACTTTGGGAGGCCAAGACTGGTGGATCACTTGAGGTCAGTTCGAGACCAGCCTGGCCAATATGGTGAAACCCCGTCTCTACTAAAAATATAAAAATTAGCCAGGTGGGGTGGTGGTTGTCTGTAATCCCAGTTATTCGGGAGGCTGAGGCAGGAGAATTGCTTGAGCCCAGGAGGCAGAGTTTGCAGGGAGCCGAGTTTGCACCACTGCACTCCAGCCTGGGTGGACAGAGCAAGACTCCCTCTCAAAAATAAATAAATAAGTAGAAAATCTTTTAATGCACTTATGACCTGGAAGCAACCCCCACTTATGTCTCCCTAAAATAGATAAAACCAAGCTCTAGCCTTACCATCCTAGGCTATGTTCTCAGGACCTCCTGGGGCCATGTTACAGGCCATTGGTCACTCATACTTGACTCAGGATAAATTAATTCCTTTAAATGTTTTACAGAATTTGGCTCTTTTCATTGACATTCTAATAATATAAGTCAATATTGGGGAACCCTTCACTCGTATCTTTTTTTTCTGAGACCTCAAACCCCATCTCAAGGTCTATGCAGATAATTCCAAAGCTTCTTTCTCTTTTCCATAATGCATAATTGAACACCTCTTTATCTAAATTCCTTCCTCTGGGTCATGCCCATGGGCCATATGCTTCTCTTAGTCAAGCAGGCCCATTAAAAATGTCTCTCCAGGCTGTGTGTGGTGGCTTACGTCTATAATCCCAGCCCTTTGGGAGCCCAAGGTAGGCAGATCACTTGAGCCCAGGAGTTCAAGACCAGCTTGGGCACCATGGCCAACCCGGTCTGTACAAAAAAAATTATAAAAATTACCTGGGCATGGTGGCACGTACCTGTAGTCCCAACTACTTGGTAGGCTGAGGTGGGAGGATCACCTAAGCCCAGGAGGTCAAGGCTACAGTGAGCCATGATTCCACCACTATGCCCCAGCCTGGGTGATAGATGAGATCCTGTTTCAAAAAAAAAAAGGTCTCTCTCCAAATATAGGAGACCCTCTCTCTGTGGAATTTTGCCACAAAGCCAACTGTCAGCAACTGCTACACTTTAACGCAAACCCTCTTCTCCCTCCCTGTCACGCACAGGATTTAGTCACCTATGCACAGGTCCTGAGGTCACCGTTGTAAGAGCTGTGTCTTTTTCATCTTCATCCTCAGCCCTGAGAGCTGGTCCTGGCACAGAGCAATTTCTGGGTGAAAATGCTCAAAGCCACCATATCCATCATTGCTGGGCCGGGGGGTAGTCAGTGGGGTGGCCCAGGGGACGGTAATAGAGTGGGAGATTATGGACAGGCACACAGCTATGATGTGGCTCATTCTGAGTTGTTTGGTTCCGAGCCCCAAAGGCCTTCCAGGAAGAATCTAGTTCTACTCCCTCCTGCCTGGGTATGCTGCTGCCCCAGACCCCCCATTAACCACCACACTGAGACTCCTCCCCAGAAGATGTTCCCAATTCCACAGCACAAAACCAAAGCCCCTGAGTTTGCTGAGGTAGGGAGAGAAGCGAGAAGAGCCTGGGCCGGAATCTATAAACCAAAAATAAAATCCTAAGCACCACAACCAACTAAACAGACCCCCTGTGGGCCAAGAGGACCCCTGAGAAACCCGAAAAACTGAATTCCTGGCTGTGATGGGACACGCGTTGTTATATATTCCCTCCCGTTTGAGGTTAGGCACAGCTGACCAGCATTAACATTCACATAGAGCTCCATCCTAAGACTGGCAAAAACAGACTCTTTGTGGCAATAAGATACCAAATTCCAACCTGACTCTGGTATAGCATCATATGACAGATAGCAGATCCTGAAGGAAATCAAAATAGTTTGCTGCAAAATTTGTTCCTTGGGCATCTTTTGAAATGGCCCTCAAAGCCATCTTCTGTTGAGGAAACTTGTGTCTGTAGAAAATCTCCATTAATGTAGCCAGGGCTTTTCTTTCTAGGTCTTTGCTGGATCTCAGAGCGATGACCTAAGAGTCTGACACCTTTCAAGGTCTGAAAAGAGACATTTACCATCTACTCTCTCTGAAGGCTGTTACCTGGAAGCTTCATCTACATCATAAGAACCTCACCTCCACATCTCCCCTAACTTAACTCAAGCATTTTTTCCCATTGATTTCAAGTCTTTAGACAAAACTTAACTCTTTCAACCAACTGCCAATCAGAAAATCTTTAAATCATGGGCGTGGTGGCACACGCCTGTAATCCCAGCTACTCGGGAGGCTGAGAATGACTTGAACCCAGGAGGCAGAGATTGCAGTGAGCCAAGATTGTGCCACTGCACTTCAGCCTGAGCAACAGAGCGAGACTGTCTCAAAAAAAAAGAAGAAGAAGAAAAGAAAAGAAAAAAGAAAAGAAAAAAGAAAAGAAAATCTTTGAATCTACCTATGACCTGTAAACACCACCCCCTCACCCTCTACCCCACTAACTCCCCTGCACTTTCAAGATGTCCCACCTTTCCAGCTGAACCAACGTATACCTTATGTGCACTGATTTATGTCTTTACCTGTAACTTCTGTCTCCCTAAAATTTATAAAACCAAACTAATCCAGCTGCCTGGGGCACACTTTCTCAGGGTCTCTTGAGACTGTTCTCCAGGCCATGGTCACTCATGCTGGCTCAGAATAAACCTCTTTAACTATTTTACAGAATTTGATTTTTCTATTGACAAATCCTTGCTCCCTGGCCAGGCTTGGTGACTTAAGCTTATAATCCCAGCACTCTAGGAGACTGAGGTGGGAGGATCACTTGAGGTCAGGATTTTCCAGCCTGGGCAACATAGTGAGACCCTTGTCTCTACAAAAAAAAAAAAAAAAAGATAAAAATTAGCCGGGCATGGTGGTGTGCACCTGTAATCCCACCTTCTCAGGAGGCTGAGGAAGGAAGATTGCTTGAGCCTGTAAGGTTCTTGTATCAGTTCAAACCCTGAGAGCATGCCAACAGACATGAGGCAGTGTGGAGCAATATGCTGTTTTAATGAGCAGACACACTGGGTGCTGGCGGGCTGAGGCCTAAAATGGTGTCAGCCCCAAGTGAGGACGGGGCAAAGGTTTTATAGTCTCCTGTAAACAGGAAGTGTCCTGGTTGGATGTAACTGCTACGTTGTACCCAGATGACCTCTTTCTCGATCTTCAGGGGTATGTGTCTTCCAGCCAGGGTAGGTGTCTTCTGCTCTCTTCCTGCTTAGATCACACGCTGCTGATGCAAGTGGCCTTGAGCCTTGGGACCTTGGGACTGGGCCTGAGAAGGGAGGAGTTACTCATCCCCTTAAGCTTTCAGGCCCCAGGGAGAATCTTACAGAGCCCAGGAACTTGAGGCTGCAGAGAGTTATAATTGTGCCACCGCACTCCAGGCTGGGCAACAGACTGAGGCCCTATTTTTTGTTTTGTTTTGTTTTGTTTTAGAAAAAAAAGAAAAGAAAAGAAAAAAAATCCCTGTTCCCTTGCAGCACAACTCTGTGTGTCAGACAGTCTCTCCAGGCTCAGTTCCTTCCTCCCTGGAATAGGATCGTAAATAATACTATCTCCAGTGGTTACTATTATGAGGGTTAAATGAGATATGACATGCAAGGCACTTAGAAGAGTGCCTGGCACGAGATAAGCACTCAGTGGACATCAGCCACTCTCATTTCCTCGTGGCCTGTGGGGCGTTTATCTTTCAGGGTAGAGAAGGCAGGCAGAGTGGCGGATTGGCTCAGCGTGTGTGAGACACTGGGCTGAGGATGCTCTGTGATTCACTCTTGGTTGCCTTGGGTGTTTTCATTCCTGGTAGCATTAGAGGAATTGGAGGGTCCTGGAAAGAGATCTCTTTGCTCCAAAGAAGGAGAAACTTTACATGCAAATGACCTTTAAGACCTGAGCAGTGGGAGTCAAGTGTACACAAACATCACTGGAAACAGATCCATGGCTTCAGAGGCAAACCCCAAGCTCCCTCCACCGAGGCCGGGCCTGGGGTGGAGGTGTGTTAAAGTGATAGTAATATAAAGAGGCAGAAAGACTGCCTGCTTCAGGGTTTGCATTAAACTTGGGCTTCAGTGCATTTTTTTTTCCAGGAAGCAGGCTTTGTGGGGATACTGGGGTTATGGAGGCCTTTTCAAAGCATGCATCACACCCATGGGGAAGATCCCTGTCCCCCCAAGGAAGGGCCTAAGATGCATGCAGAATCCTTCACAGTAGGAAGGGAAGAAGCAACCTTCCCTGTCTAGCCTCCAGGTCAGTAAGAATTCCTTCCTGCAACAGTCAATGACTCACTTAAGCCCTGAAGCCCAGCTCTGGCTGTTAGATCCTCTCTACTTTCCATCCCCAACCCTACCTTCCTGTACCCCTTCCTTTACTGGCTTGAAAGAACCTATCAGACTCCTGAGCCTCCACATGGGCCCCCCAGGGAACTGCTGGGACTCAGCCAGCCAGCATCATCACCTCCCAGGCAGCAAACAAGACCCCAAGACGCAGTCTGACATAAGCTCTACAAAACTCCAGAGTCAGCTGGCCTTACCTACTTCGGAACCAAATGCCAGGAAACTCTGGCTGGCCCGCCAAGTCCCCAGGACCGAAGGGATGGAGGACTTGCTGACATGTGCCTTTGTCCTTCATTGCTCTGCTCTCCGCCTCCCCTTCCCTGCCTGCATGCTACACTGTGTCTCAGCATAGCGGGCTGGATCCGTGCGATGCTCAGCACTACACTGAGAAAACCAGCTCCAAAGGACCAGTGCTTTCTTACAGGGCCAGGTCTCCAAAGGCGCTTGGAATGTGCTGTGGGGTCCTGGATCCAAGTGCCAGGAGCTAGATGAGAGGGTCCGTGATCCACTCCTCATCAGAAAGGAAAGAGGTCTCTACTCTTCCAACCAAAGACCGCAGATCATTTATCTCTTCTTTTCTCTTTTGGAGACAGTATCTGGCTCTGTCGCCTAGGCTGGAGTGCAGTGGCACAATCTCAGTTCCCTGCAGCCTCCACCTCCCAGGTTCAAGTGATCTTCCCACCTCAGCCTCCTGAGTAGCTGGGACCACAGGCGTGCACCACTATGCCCGGTTAATTTTTGCTTTTTTTTTTTTTTTTTTTGTAGAGCTAGGGTTTTGCCATGTTGCCTAGGCTGGTCTCGAACTCCTGTTCTCAAGTGATCTGCCCACCTTGGTCTCCCAAAGTGCTGGGATTACAGGCATGGGCCACCACACCTGGACCCACAGTTTATGTCTTAGTGACAACCAGTCTCCCAAGGCTACATTTTGCTCTTCTCCTCCCTTCTTCAAGAAGGGTGTGCCAGCACATCTTCTGTAACCCAAATATATCTGGACCACCTCAGGCTTCCATCAGCATCACAGTCAGTCAGTGTCACTATGGCAACTGAGAGTCGTGGAGAAGATCCCTCTCAACAGGAGTCCCTCGGGAGACACCCAAAGATTCCAGGCTTTTCTACAGCAAAATGTGTTAACAGTCATTCCTCTGTCTCTCCAATCCTATCACGATCTTCCCTTGAGTCCCCACACTCCAAGACAGCCTTAAGTCTCTTTTTTCTCTTCTCTCTACACAAAGTTTGTCCAACCCATGGCCCATGGACCACATGTAGCCCAGGATGGCTTTGAATGCAGCCCAACACAAATTTCGTAGACTTTCTTAAAACATTATGAGATTTGGCGAGGTGCGGTGACTCACCCCTGTAATCTCAGCACTTTGGGAGGCCAAGATGGGCAGATAACTTGAGGTCAGAAGTTCGAGACCAGCCTGACCAACATGGCAAACCCCATCTCTACTAAAAATACAAAAATTAGCTGGGCGTGTTGGCATGCACCCGTAATCCCAGCTACTGGGGAGGCTGAGGCAGGAGAATTGCTTGAACCCGGGAGGAGGAGGTTGCAGTGAGCTGAGACCACCCCTCTGCACTCCAGTCTAGGAAACAGACTGAGACTCCGTCTCAAAAAAAAAAAAAAAAAAAAAAAAAAA
>NW_016806084.1:2143561-2162452 GCF_001698545.2 Rhinopithecus bieti
AAATTGAGATTTGTTTGTGATTATTTTAAGCTCAACAGTTAGTGTATTTTTTGTGTGGCCCAGGACAATTCTTCTTCTTCCAATGTGGTCCAGGGAAGCCCAAAAATTGGATATCCCTGCTGTATGCACATTCTCAAACCACCACCACCCGCTGGTCAGAGAGCAGGGTCTGCTTCCATTCTTTCCTTCACCTGAAAAATTCCTTTAAAATCTCTCTACTGCAGTCCCTTCTGCAGTTAATCCTAATCCCCACACAAAAGGCTCATGAACCCCTCAAAAGCAAACACCCAATTTTCCAGCTCCCCACCCTGTGACTCCGCGCCTGTGTGAACGATCTCGTCTGTCTTTCCCGCTGTCACTTGTCAATGTGCAAGCACATGTTTTCTAATGATGCAGACACCTCAATTCTGGAATCTTACTGAAGGTCAAACATTTACTCAGCCATTAAAACTGTCTGTGCTAGAGTAATTTACATTTGTATTTGCAAGGAAAATATAGTGCTCCTGGTAGACAGCATTTAATGACTTTTTTCCATTAACTCACGTGGGCAAAAAGGAAGTACTACAGCCAAATCCAACAAATCCTGGTGGTCTTTCTCTGTCCACCAAAAGAAACACCTGCACCATCACCATGCCCTCCCCATCCCCAAATTCAGGCCCCATCTCATTTTGTAGGTTTTTGTGAGCACCAGCCTCAGTGAGGAGGGGGCACCATGGGCCTGAAAGGTTCCATGGCCTGGATCCTCAGCTAAAGTCCCGCGTTCCTATGAATCCCAGTTGTGCTGAGGTCAATGCAGGATGAAGGCGGGAGATGTACTTACACGTTGACTGCCAGAAAAGGTCTTCTCCATTTGGTAGTGATCAGACATCAGGCAGACCATCCCCGGGGATGAGCTGTAAGCGAAGGTGAGTCTTTACATATGTCTCCCATGAAAATTGAAAATGATTCTCTAAAGCACTCCAGAATCTCTCCAAAACATTTTTATTGTTTCAAAAAAGGAAAGGAAAACGTAAGCCCAGTTGAACATCATGGGGTTTCTAATCCAAATGGACAAGGCAGGAGGACAATTCCGGCCTGATATTAAGGTGAAGAGAGAGCCCAGTGGGCAACAGGTAGGGCTGTGAGTCCGGTGGACATTAGCTGAGCACAATTTGACGAGGGGGATGGCATGCTATACCCGCGGCAATGCCAATTTTCCTACCAGGACTGGAACTGCCCAGACGAGTAGCCGACGATATTCCCCTACTCACTGCTTCAAAATACAGCCCATCCCATAGAGATTGGCAATTCCACTGTTAGAGATTCTTTCCTTTGGATTAAACTTTTTTTTTTTTTTTTTTTTTTTTTGAGATGGAGTCTCACTCTGTTACCCAGGCTGGAGTGCAGCAGCACAATCTTGGCTCACTGCAGCCTCTGCCTCCCGGGTTCAGGCGATTCTCATGCCTCAGCCTCCCCAGTAGCTAGGACTACAGGCGTGTGCCACCACACCCTGCTAATTTGTTGTTGTTGTTGTTATTGTTGTTGTTTTTGTTGTTTGAGATGGAGTCTCACTCTGTTGCCCAGGCTGGAGTGCAGTGGTGCGATCTCTGCTCACTGCAACCTCCACCTCCCCTGTTCAAGCGATTCTCCTGCCTCAGCCTCCCGAGTAGCTGGGACTACAAGCGTATGCCACCACACTCAGCTATTTTTTTCTATTTTTAGTAGAGACAGGGTTTCACCATGTTAGCCAGGCTGGTCTTGAACTCCTGGGCTCAAGTGATCTGCCCACCTAGGCCTCCCAAAGTGCTGGGATTACAGGCATGAGTCACTGCACCTGGCCTAAACATTGTTAACAAACATGGGCAGAGAACACATTTTTTCCAAATCCCCCAAAGATGAAGAGCTACATTTTATTTCCAGGCTGTTCTGGAGCTTCTACAGCAGAGTGTGAGGTATGGAGTTTCAGGATGAGTCAGGTAATCTTTTTTATTTCTAACTATAAAACTGATATATGCTTTACTGAATATTTGTGGATGAAATAATGTGATGTCTTGGATTCACTTTGAAAGAATGTAGAAGATAGGCGAGTAGGTAGCGGTACAGATGAAATGAGACTGGCTATGAGCTGACCATCGCTGGGGCTGAGTAACCACTGCATGGCAGTTATTATTTCCATGCTGTGTCTTCGTATAGGGTTGACATTTTCCACAACAGAAAGGAGAATATTTGGTTACTTTCCCAGTTCACCATCTTTCTGTATTAACCAGTGAGAGACATGAAAGTCAACCCTCAGTATAAGGGTTTTCCATCCCAGACAAGTAGATTCCACAGAGCTCTGTGATTACCAGCTCCCACTTCCTCCATTTTGGGGACTGGAAAATGCTATTTACCTTCATTGCAAAGATCAAAGTGTGAACTCCTGTCCCTACCACAACCCCCAGGACGCATATGAACAGCTCCAGTTGGCAGCTGTAGCTACCATTAGCTTGAAATCTGTTGAAACAGAAAAGTTTTATTAAGGAGGAAAATCAGATTCCAACCCTGAGTTCCAAGTATCCTTTGCTTGGATGAAGAGGAGCAAAAGAGCATTAGTGAACCTGAAGCTGCACCTTGGCCCCATCACACCACCCAGACCAAGAAACGAATGGGACAGGGCACTGTCAAACATGCTCATGGGAGGCTGCTTGTGTGCACGCAACCAGACTTCCCGGCAAATCCCAGGGCCCGCATCTGCCAAAAGCCACTGTGTAGTCAGTCATGGTAGCATTCATCAGACTGTGTGATGCAAAAGTCATCCCAGTGATCACCTCATCCCCACCTCACCTCCAGATCATACCAAACCTACCTAAAGCCATCTTAGATGTGTAGTCATTTCTGTCCCCTTAAGATCCAAAAGGGGTCTGGCTCAAGCCTGTAATCCCAGCACTTTGGGAGGCTGAGGTGGGCGGATCACGAGGTCAGGAGATCAAGACCATCCTGGCTAACATGGTGAAACCCCGTCTCTACTAAAAATACAAAAAAATTAGGCGTGCTTGGTGGCGGCGGCCTGTAGTCCCAGGCTACTTCAGGGGCTGAGGCAGCCGGAGAATGGCGTGAACCCCGGAGGCAGAGGCTTGCAGTGAGCCGAGATCGCGCCGCTGCACTCCAGCCTGAGGGACAGAGCAAGACTCCGTCTCAAAAAAAAAAAAAAAAAAAAAGAAAAAAGAAAAAAAAAAATCCAAAAGGAGTCAATTTTCTTCATTCTTCTTTATGTTTGTTTGTTTAGAGACAGAGTCTCGCTCTGTTGCTCAGGCTAGAGTGCAGTGGCACCATCATAGCTCACTGCAGCCTCAAACTCTAACCCTTGAGCCCTGCAATCTTGGAGCACTCAAGTGATCCTCTTGCCTCAGCCTCCTGAATAGCTAAGACCACAGGCAGGCACCACCATGCCCTGCTAAATTTTTTGATTATTACTTTTTGTAAAGATGGTCTTACCATGTTGCCCCAGCTGGTCTCAAACTCCTGGCCTCAAGGGATGCTCCTGCCTCAGTCTCCCAAAGCTCTGGGATTACAGGCTCAAGCCACTGTGCCCAGCCTCATTTGTTACTCTTAGTAAGCTGTCCTGATAGGAAGTTCTCCATAACTGACCTACGTGCTTCTTAGGATGGAGAGAAATGGAAAGGGCATTTCTAGAGCTTGCATTTCAATGTTTTAATCAAAGTTGCCACAAATTGTGGCCCTCACTGGCCCTAGCCACCTGTTTATTAGTTTCTTATCGCTGCCGTAACAAGTTACTCTAAAGTCAGTGGCTTAAAGGAGCCCAAATTTGTGATCTCGCAGTACTGTAGGTCAGAATGCTATTTGGGCTTGCCTGGCCTCTCTGCTTAGGGTCCCCCAATGCCGAAAGCGAGGTGTTGGCCAGCCTGGGTTCTTAACTGGAGACTCTGGGAAGAAGCTGCCTCCATGCTCACTCAGGTTGCTGACAGATTTCAGCTCCTTGCCAGTCTAGGGCTGGGGTCCCATCTCCTTGCTAGCGGTCAGCTGGCCGGGGGGAAAGGGGGGACTCTCAGCTCCCTAAGGGCCATCTGCCTGCTTTGTCACATTGCCAGGTGGGCTGAATTTGGCTCAACTCCCATGGAAGACACTAGTGTATGGGAGGCCACAGACTGAGCCAGGCCCATTCCCTGCCCTCGAGCAGCTAAAAGAAAGGGCAAGATGAAGAGAGACATGGATGGAGGAGGCGCCCACAAAATCCGATTTTTTAAAGTGCAATTTTCCTCTTTCCACAAATCAACTTAATTTAAAGCACATGCCCTCATTCCCTTTCTCTCTAGTTGTTCTGAAGATTCTTTGAGGGCTTACCAGATGCGAGCTCTGGGAACTGGGGCATAGATAGTCTCACCCATTATCTGTCTGTGATAAAATCAGCTGAGAGAGTTCTGCTCCCACCCTGTCATCAGTCCCCATGAGTTCCGACGATGGCAGCACCCTTGGTTCCTCTCCAGGAGCCTCTTTTGAGTTTATATCAGTTTGAACCAGAGCATGAGATAGTTTACATGGAAGTGAACCCCCAAATGAACAGGGGTGTGAGAGAGAGAAGGAAAGGAAGAGCCAGCAGAGAGAGTGTTATTCAGCAAGTTACCTGTGGCCAGCTGAGCATAATCTCTTGGGGGAGCTCTGGAAAACAGTGCAGAGCATGCATGCATCTCAGTTATCCCACATGAGGAGCGAGGGAGCTGGGGTATTTATACACCAACTCCCACCGGTCATTGGATTAGGACTGCTGTTCCATCAATTTCCCAACACTTTGGCCTGCCACATGCTTGGGCAGGGCTGGCCCTGGCAATGAGAGAAACCTCTCTGGTAGACAGACCTGGGTGCTGGCAGCTGATGTCAGGCCAGCCAGCAAGGAGAAATCACAGCCCCAGGGCCATGGGGACTGGTAGGACCTCCTGCCTCTGCTATAAGACCTGACTCTGTGTCCCTGAGTCCCTCTGTGCCACCATGGGAGATGGAAACTCTGCGAGGCTAAGGCCTTTTCTACCCAGACCCATCCAGTAGCTGGGTTGCCTTGAGACTCTGTTCACCTCTCCAAGGCCTACCCAGAAAGCAAGACTCCAGAGCTCTCTACTCAGATCCAACAAAGTTGTCTGGGAATCAGTGGTTTCCCAACCCACTGCCCCTAGGTTTAGGTCTATGGGGCATGTACAGGGCACCTTCTCAAGGACCCAGCAGCATCTGCACTATCCTCTTCAACTCACCCTCTGCCCTCCTCCTAGCCAGCCCAAGGATGTGAAGACATCCTCTTTCTTTTCTTTTCTTTTTTTTTTTTTTTTTTGAGATAGGGTCTCACTCTGTTGCCCCGGCTGGAGTGCAGTGGCATGATCTCAGCTCAGTACAACTTCTGCCTCCCGGGTTCAAGCAATTCTCCAGCCTCAGCCTCCCCAGTAACTGGGATTACAGGCGTATGCCACTATACCCGGCTAATTTTTGTATTTTTAGTAGAGACAGGGTTTCACCACGTTGGCCAGGCTGGTCTTGAATTCCTGACTTCAACTGATCCACCTGCCTCAGCCTCCCAAAGTGCTGGGATTATAGGCGTGAGCCACCGCACCAGGCCTGACATCCTCTTTCAAGGCTCACAGTCACCTAAAGCTATATGGAGTCACTATGGCAGCTCCAATGCCTTTGTCTCTGGTATAAATTACTTGCTCACTTCTCTTGCAACAATGAGCCTCGCAAGAATGCACCAAGTTAACAGGAAAGACTGCAGTGCAGATGAGATGACCTTCAAATGGTCATCTCATCACCCAGATGCGCACCCAAGTAATCAGAATCCAAGGTGAATCTAGAACACCATCAAGTGCCATCACAAAGTCCTTCCACAGGAGAGAGAAATTCCCACCTGAGGCAAGCTAAGAGGGCTGCTTGAAGGAGGCAGGGGCATGTGACCTGGTCTCGGGGAATGAGTAAAATCTCAGCTGGTGGAGGAGGAATGGGACCCAAGGCACGAAGCATCCAAGTAGCCTGGGTCGGCCTCATCTCCCCAGCCTGGGATTGGGGAAGGGAGAAGGGAGATCTATACCCTAGAACCTCAACCAAGGAGATTGGACTTCCCCAGAATGAGGGCAGAGAGGAAGCCATGGAATACTTCGGAGGAAGGAGTGACATGATGAGACACCGCAGGCCAGTGGGGAGTCATGCAGAGTCACATGTGGAAATGTCCTTTGTCTCAAGACTCTGGCTGCAGGGCTGTGTGTGTGGAGAGAGTGGGGAAGAGAAGAGGGAGGAGATGGGGAAGAAAGAAGTGAGGGAGGTGGGGGTAGTGCAGAAAGAGGAGAGATGGAGCAGAAGGGGGAGAAAGAACAGATGTGGGGAGACAGTGGAGTTTGCACCCGCCCAGCTCGCAGAGGCCCCCATTTGCGGGTGTGAAAACTCACCCTGAACTTCTCTGGCCCAGGAAGTCTGGGGAGCCCCAGGCACCTTGCTTGTGACTGGCTCTTGTGAAAAGAAGGCAAGACAATGTGAGGAAAAGTTGGATTCAGGTCTGATTTTTCTAAACAAATTCACCAGCTGAGGCACGACTGACAGCCCCGAGATGCCCTCAAGCAGAGAAATTGTCAGAGAAGAAGGTGAGAGGAGGTGATAATTGCTGGGAGAATGAAAGCCGAAGCCACCCCAGCGAGTCTCTTGGCTTCTCCAAGCCCAGTCAGCGTCAGAGAAAATAGACGTCTGAGTTTTCTGGTTGTTCACACTCAGAAACTAAAGCCAGAAAAGTTCCAAACATCTGGCTTTTACAGCACAAAACCCCCAATGCACGTGGTAGGATCGTATTTAGTAATGTTATGGCTCCATCTACAGCCGGAGGAAGGACCGTCACTGCTAGATTTCGCCATGAGCAAGAATCCGGCCTTTGAGCTGCACAGGCTCATTGCAATTAATGCTAATAAAGCTCGTTCCTGTATCTGTGCTGTTTATTCAACGCAGACTTGGAACCACACTGGAAGTTATTTATTTCAGACTGTGTCTACAACAGCAGCTGTTCAGAATATACTAGCATCTTTTTAGCCAAAATTGGTTTGGAATTTCTATTTTAAACCACTGTTTGTTATGAACTGAGTTAAATGGTTTTTTTTAAAAAACACATTTTCCCTATTTTAACAATGGAAAAAATAAAAGCCCTTAAAATACTAACATTGCATTTTCTTTCGTTCATTCAACAGCTAATTAGCACCTACTATGTGTCTGGTTCTGTGTTAAGTGCAATAATGAAGTCAGATCTGAATGCATCCTATTATTTACTCATCAGAGGGTATTTTTGCTACTTGTCCTTTATGTCTGGAACATTTCCACAGGAATAGTGAGAGAGGAAGAACCGAGACAACCGTGAATACAGTGTTTGGGACAAGTTAGAAACACAAGGAACATAGACTCTTTTCATGACAAAGTGGAAACTGGAAGTCAGTCCCACAAAGGCCAGTAAGATTTTTATCTTGTTCTATTGCTTTTTTCCTCCTCAGAAGTGGAATTAGCTTCTTCCTACTTAAAAAGTTACCAGCTGGGGTCAGGTACGGTGGCTCACGCCAGTAATCCCAGCACTTTGGGAGATCAAGGCGGGCAGATTGCTTGCACCCAGTAGTTCAAGCCCAGCCTGGGCAACATCGGGAGAGCTCCATCTCTACAAAAATACAAAAAGTAGCCATGTGTGGTGGTGCACACCTGTAGTCCCAACTACTTGGGAGGCTGGGGTGGGCGGATCACTTGTGCCTGGGAGGTTGAGGCTTCAGTGAGCCAAGATCACACCACTGCACAACAGCCTGGATGCAGTGGCTCATGTCTGTAATCCCAACACTTTGGGAGGTTTGGGTGGGGGGATCCCTTGAGCCCAGGAGTTTGAGACCAGCCCAGGCAACATAGTGAGACTCTGTCTCTACCAAAAAAAAAAAAAAAAAATGTAAATAGCTGGATGCAGTGGCACACGCCTGTAGTCCCAGCTATTTGGGAGGCTGAGGCGGAAGGATTGCTTGAGCCCAGGAGTTCAAGGTTGTTGTGAGCTACGATCGCACTACTGCACTCCAGCCTGGGCAACAGAGCAAGACCCTGCCACTGAAAATAAATAAATAAATAAATAAATAAATAATATTTGCTTTGTGCAGAAAACTTGGAAAACAAGACAAAAAAACAAGACAAAAAGGAATTCTAAAGATCTCGGTTATAATCCTATCACCCAAAGATGACCGCTGTTAACTCTCCATGGTACTATAATTCTCATTAACCCATAGGAGAGGAACTTTCTTTCATGTCACTGCATATTCCTCTATATGATTTTGAATGGCTACAGAGTGTTCGTTCATATGAGCATACCATAATTTATTTATGCCACTCAGGATTACTGAATTTTAACAATGATAAGGTTTGTATTGATGACATTTCTTAAGATACGCTCTTAGCTCTGGAACTTCTGGATCAAAGAGGGCGTGTAGCTTCAAGGCCTCTGAGACATATATCAAGTTGCCATCCAGGGTCAGCCTCCTAGAATTTAACATCACATCTGAAACCAAAATCTAACTTCAGGAGCCCAGAGCATTCACTGTTCCAGAAAGAGTGTGATGGTAAGTGGTGATCCTTGGTGTTCGGGGAACTTTACAGGGCATCCCAGCTGGAGGTAGTCAAAGCTATCAGAATGGTTTTTGATAAATTCTGTACCTTGTAGATGATTCAGGCTGGAGTGCCTCCAGGAAAGCAGGAAGCAAGACATGTTTTTAACCTGGTAAGTATTTAGTCAATAGAGCATTACCAAGTGCTCAGGAGATTAAGACAGACAGGATTATTTTAATGTATCTTCATCACCCAAACCACATCACTTGTCATGATTAATATCACCCCTGGATTATTTTTCCTGTTCCCACATTCTGTCCACAGTTTGTGCCCACAGATACTTTGCCCTGTCCTCTCCTGCATGTCTTATAAGGTGGAGCTGGGTCCTCTGAGGTCACAGAGCAGTGATAACTACATCCAGTGGGTGTTAGAAAAAACCCTGGCTCCTCTCAGATGTGAGATGTGGTTTAAGGACTCAATACACTGACTTGGGGAAGACTTGGCTTTTTTCTTTGGAATTGAAACATTTTCCATATTATCCCTTCAGTCATTGGGTTCATATAGAGTTCTGGCAACAACTCAAGGGATATGAAAAGCAGATTTTACAAGAGTATGATTGCCCAGCAAAAGTCAGTTTTGGGTTAATTTTGGAAAGAGAAGCTTTGATCTTACTGTGTGCCTAGTAGACTGTGTCCCGTCAGTCACACGCAAAGGAAGAACATCAGCAGAGAATCCCATAAAGTTAGCACCTAATGTAACTAGCGTGACTGGAAGTTGAGGCAGAGACAAGGGCTGCCCAAGGTCATGGTCATGGTAAGAGATGGGTGTAAGCTGTCTTTCTAACTACTGGCTCAGTGATCATTTTAAAAGAGGGTGACTTAACTACAGAAGTAAAATGTGACTGCCTTAGTTGTTAGAGAGCAAGAAAACACTCAACTGCATAAGGGGAACCAGCAGCAGGGCTCCTTCTAGAGGCAGGAGTCTCTTGGGAAGAAACAATTTCCTGCCATGTGTTCCCTTGTGTGCTTGGCCAGGGTGACACAGATCATGGAGGGTGAAATCAGACCTCATTCTTTTCTCTGATTCATCCTTCTGCAAGCAAACACCTCTCAGGAGGAGACAAATTGTTGACTTGAAACCCAGTTTTCCTGCCCTGGCAGTAAACTGCGCAGAGCAGGGTAGGGTGGATATAATCCTGGGGCCTCTCTGTATTGAATGTTCTCATCACCCTGACATCCTTGCAGTTTCCCTTTAGTGCGCATGTGTCATGCTGCAAATGATTATCTTGAGAGTTCTGTTTTTCCTACTTGTGCCCGCCTTCCATGTGTGTCTGGGGCCCAGGGATGTTCAATTGGACAGGGGCTAAAAGTGGCCGCCAGGGTACAGAATTGCTCACCTGCGTAGCACCTTCCCTCCACCCTCCATGCTCTGATGGATGGAACTTCTCATGGGTTTTTGGTCCATCACACTCTATTTTTTTATTCCAGGGATAAAAACATGGAGAAAACTTGAGGTCGGGAGGATCTCCTTACTGCAGATAAAACACCCAAGGCAGAGGTAATCAATACCTCATTCTTTAATAGCTCCCAGCGGGACCCCTGGGCATGCCAGACAAAATAGCAAAGACCATAATATGCTGATAGAAGTAACTTGCAGGGTCAGATGCCTCCTGCCTGTCCATCTCTTAACCGTATGATCTTTTACTTCACGTGGCAATGAAATAAAATATTTTGAGGCTGGCATTTCAATCGGTCCAAGTTACAAATACAGCTGAAAATTTTCTAAGCCATGATTTCCCCAGCTGAAAGTGACGGTTAATAATTTTGCCTCACCTCTCAAACCCCATCACCACTTGCTTCTCAGGGACATAGTGACAAGAGATATTTGCGATATTTGCAGTGTTTTCCAAACTTTTCTTGGAAACTTGTCCAAATACAGACTTCCAGCCTAAACCCTGGGCTTACTGAATAAGTAATTGTAGGATGGGCCTGGGCATCTGTAGTTTTATTTATTTATTTTGAGATGCAGTTTCGCTCTTGTTGCCCAGGCTGGAGTGTAGTGGCGCAATCTCACCTCACTGCAATCTCCACCTCCCAGGTTCATGCCATTCTCCTGCTTCAGCCTCCCGAGTAGCTGGGATTACAGGCACCCGCCACCACATACCCAGCTAATTTCTTGTATTTTTAGTAGAGATGGGGTTTCATCATGTTGGCCAGACTAGTCTCACACTCCTGACCTCAGGTGATTCACCTGCCTTGGCCTCCCGAAATACTGGGATTATGGGTGTAAGCCAGCGTGCCAGCTGGGCTTTCGTAGTTTTATAAGGCTCCCAGCTGATTCTTATGATTGAGTGATCATTGGCAAGTTTGGGAAACGTTAACTTAATCACCTTTAATGTTTCAGAAGATGTCAAGCTCTGAACATTTAAAGGAGCATTTATTGCCATTCTTATTGCAGGCCAGGGTTTCCAGTTTAGCTAATAAAAATATAGGATGTCCACTTAAATTTGTATCTCAGATAAACAAGGAATTTTTTTTTTGATATCCCATGCAATATTTGGGATATATAAAAAATTTGTTTTTATCTGGTGACGCTGTCGGATGCTTTGCACCCCATTTATTTTATTCTATGGGAGAGCTATGAGAAAAGTCTAATCCTTAGAGGAAGGAAGTGTGCCAATGGTAGAAGTGTGCGCATCTTAGATTCCCCTCCGCCGGCTGCTGGGCTCCTCATTCTTTTCCCATGGCCACTACTCGCCTGCTTGCCAGGAAGAGGAAGCAGCTGGCTCTTTATCATGCCGACAAAAAACGCTGCTGTTACTGAAGAAGACAAAGAAACCACTTTTAAAGATAAAAAAGAGATTTTGAAGCATTAGTTCGCATTCTGCTTGTTCAGATCTCATGAGATAGTGAAGCAGGTATGCCATTCATTTGCCAATGTATTTGCCGATTTCAAAATGATTTAAGTATTTCTAAACTATACACCAGGGGTGTCCAATCTTTGGGCTTCCCTGGGCCATATTGGAAGAAGAATTGTCTTGGGCCATACATAAAATACACTAACACTAAAAAAGTCTCATAATGTTTTAAGAAAGTTTACAAATTTCTTTTGGGCTGGATTCAAAGCCATCCTGGGCCACAGGTTGGACAAGCTTGCTATACACATTTTTTTCCTCTGGCAAAATTTTCCAGGCCACTCAGTCCCATGGTGTGGATGCTGCCTCTGTCCCATGATGCCTGACACCAGATCAAGGGTTCTTCCCAGTATAGACACCTCTCAGTTGGAAAGGGTTACAATCGTCCCAATTTGGAAATCCCATCATCAATTGTAAACCAGACCTCCCCAAGGTGAGAGGAGGCGGGGGAATGCAGAACTGAATATGAAAATCCGAAGGACTGCATGGTCTAAGAATGAAATGTTTTCTAAATCAAATTAAGCTACACGGTGGAAATTGAGGAGGAAGTCCTTAAGGTGACTTTTAAATGAAAATGAAATGTCTGTTAGTAAGTTACAGAGGTGCAGTGATACCAAGTGGCAGGCTTGTGTCTCATTAATTTCAAACATAGATTTTTATGTGAGGCTATTTGATTATAATTTGATTATCTGACCCTGTAATTAAAGTTTATTGCCAATTTGGAAGCTTACATGTAAAATGAACTGATTTTCTTCAAAGCAATATACAATCTTTTGGACTCATTGACTTCTGGTTTTGCATTTAAATGGAAAAGTCAGTTATAACGTGACAAACAGGTTGGGGTTTTGATCATTAATCCTGCTAAAGCAATATTCATAAATTCAATTCTGAATCAGTTGGAATACTTTTCTTTTATTAGTTTCTGTGTTATTAAATGAGATTGTTTCTGACTAATATATTTCTGGACTCAAACTGTAGCTCCGAGCTGTTATTCAAATCAAATAACATGCCCCTTACTTGTGCCTCGCACTAATAAATGCCAACTTGTGATACATTTGCAAGATACTGTCAGCAATATTAAAGGAGGCAATAATGGCATGGAGGTCTCAAAGTGAGCTGATTTTTCTAACAGCTGATATGCGTCGTTTTTCTTAAATACACACACAGACACAAACCAGATATTCGAAGCTTTTAGTCTTAAATCCAAAAGTATGCTTTGATTCACATAAACATAATTTGCTGGCACTTTAATGACTAAGACATTGGAATTAGATAACTCATAACTGTAGGATCCTGAGTGAGAGATCCTAAAGTTTGATTCTGCTCTGCCGATTTCAGAGCAGAATCAAAGTTGTAATTAGAAAGAAAAGTGCCGCTTAATTTGGGAAAGGAGATGGGTCCTTCTTTTCAATATTTGGGTGGGATGGAGAGGTTACTTTTTTTTTTTTTTTGAGGCAGAGTCTTGCTCTGTTGCCCAGGCTGGAATGCAGTGGTGCGATCTCAGCCCACTGCAACCTCCACCTCCCAGGTTCAAGCAATTATCCTGCCTCAGCCTCCCGAGTAGCTGAGATTACAGGCATCTGCCACCATGCCTGGCTAATTTTTCTGTATTTTTCGTAGAAACGGGGTTTTGCCCTGTTGAACAGGCTAGTCTCGAACTCCTGACCTCAAGTGATCTGCCCACCTTGGCCTCCCAAAGCGCTGGGATTACAGGCATGAACTACTGCACCTGGCACGTTGCTTTTAAGTTAGAAAAACTATTCACAGATCACCTTTGGCTTCCCAGAGCAAAAAGGGGTCTCAGAGACCCCTTTCTTTGCCCTTTTACAGATGAAGAAACGGAGGTCCAAAAAGACGTCAGCTGCTCAGTTACACAGCAAGTTGGGGGCAACTCCCGAAGAGGAACCCTCTCTTAACACTCGCTGTAATATTTCCCTGATAATTTTCCCACCAACCAGCCCACAGCAAGCTCATAAATGTTCATGGAAACTTCGCAGAGGCCCAGCTCCACCACTCTACCTGTCCAACCTCCAACAAATCACCTGAACACCAGGAGTCTCCACCCTGCGGTGTGGGTCACACCTGCCCTTCCTCCCTCTTCAAGAAGTCAATGAAACATGAACCTGATACCTAAACTTCAAGGGGCAGGTCGCTAATAATATCTTTTTTTTTTTTTTTTTTTTTTTTTTTTTTTTTGAGACAGAGTCTCACTGTTACCCAGGCTGGAGTTCAGTAGTACAGTCTCAGCTCACTGCAACCTCCACCTCCTGGGTTCAAGCGATTCTCCTGCCTCAGCCTCCCGAGTAGCTGGGATTACAGGCACCTGCCACCACACCCAGCTAATTTTTTGTATTTTTAGTAGAGAAGGGGTTTCACCATGTTGGCCAGGCTGGTCTCAAACTCCTGACCTCGTGATCCACCGGCTTCGGCCTCCCAAAGTGCTGGGATTACAGGTGTGAGCCAGCACGCCCAGCTAATATATTTTAAAATTTCAAGTGCTTTATTGAGGTATGATTGGCAGACAATACACTGTGAATATTTAAGCATGACATCTTTCCTAAGTAATCATAGTAGCATTGAAGTTTTTGTGTGTGGGGCAATGTTTCCCTGAATACCTAGATTTGAGCCTTGGAGATCATCCTCCAGACNTTTTTTGAGACAGAGTCTCACTGTTACCCAGGCTGGAGTTCAGTAGTACAGTCTCAGCTCACTGCAACCTCCACCTCCTGGGTTCAAGCGATTCTCCTGCCTCAGCCTCCCGAGTAGCTGGGATTACAGGCACCTGCCACCACACCCAGCTAATTTTTTGTATTTTTAGTAGAGAAGGGGTTTCACAATGTTGGCCAGGCTGGCCTCAAACTCCTGACCTCGTGATCCACCGGCTTCGGCCTCCCAAAGTGCTGGGATTACAGGTGTGAGCCAGCACGCCCAGCTAATATATTTTAAAATTTCAAGTGCTTTATTGAGGTATGATTGGCAGACAATACACTGTGAATATTTAAGCATGACATCTTTCCTAAGTAATCATAGTAGCATTGAAGTTTTTGTGTGTGGGGCAATGTTTCCCTGAATACCTAGATTTGAGCCTTGGAGATCATCCTCCAGACTGAAAGGCTGGTTATTCTCTCTTCCTCTGTCCTGAGAGCCGACACATTTTCCAACTCTTCTCTTGATGGATTTGGGTTGGGTGTTGCTAGATTTCCTTCTTATCACACAAACAGTATGAGCAGGAATTGTCTCTCCTACCCCCGAAGGAAATAGTTCCAACATATTCACGAAATTCCGGTCTCTGGGTTACAAGAAAATTTCGAATCCGTCCCCTGCTCACACCTCCCACCTTCCCACAACACCTGCCAAACCCAGCCCTCCCGCTTGGATCCCGGGCTTGAGCGCCTCTGAGTGACCCAGGCAGGAAATGCGTCCCGGTGCTGTGTCAGCAGCCACCAGGTGGGGGGCGTGGCCCACGCAGATGCTGACCTCGTGGCGCTGCCGAAGCAGGTGCTGCCCATTCTTGTTAACACCATGAAGCAGGTGTCCCTTCTGAGCATTTCCTTCAAGATGGCCGAGCCCACTAAGGTGATCGGCACGGTCCCACCTTCTGCTCGAGCTGTCTTTCAAGGCCGGTGTTAGCCCTGCTTAGAAGTGAGACTGGGATTGCTGGTTCGTGGCTGATCTTCCTCCATCCCTCTTGCCCTGCAGGTTTATCCTATGAACCAAGGTAAGAAGGGATTCCAGGGACAAGGCAGGGCAGAAGCTGGAGGTGGTGTGTGTGAAGGTGGAAGGGGCAGGGAGATTATGGATTTGGGATGTTGTGAGCCTGCTTCTAGTTCAGCAGGATCCCCCACACCCCAGGGGTTTTTGTTGGATTTTGCCAGTGGAAGGTCCGACTCCACTCCTCCCTTTCAGTAGGTAACTAGAGAGTCAGGTATGGCTGGCCCGGAGGCTGTGGTGGAAACAGGCAAGGGCAGGAAGTGACTGGTCCCCCATTTTCAGAGTTTGTTCATGAAAACAAGCCACCTATCATGCATGGTGCCTGCTGGCAGGCAGGTGTTGACACCGTTGTGGCTGCTAATGTTGCTGCCTGGTCAGAGGCGACCTCAGACTCAGGCTGGCCACCTTTCCAGCCAACCGAATGTGTGGCAGGTATCGACCCCCACAGGTGGCTAAACAGGCGTGATATCCTTCATGCCAGGCCTGGAGGTTCCGAGGAGGCTGTCACACTCGTTGCAAGAGGATGGGTCCATGCTGCGGCTTCTTGTTTTGCTGAGAGAACAGAGATGACTGGGCCTCCCAGGGTCTGAGGCCGGCTGCTCTCCGACACCCCCAGGGGAGCTCTTACAAACCAGCAGCATTTAAGCCTTTCTCTGCTATGCTGGCAAATCGCCCTTGCGTGCGGTGTCCATGACTTTGAGGCTTAGCAAATACGTACCCGCTCCCTACACACAATTCTGTCTACATCACAGAAAACTTTACATGACTATATAATCTTCCTTGGAAAAAAAGATATAACTTATGTACTAGAAAATCCACTATTTTAAAGCATACTACAATTCAGTGGGTTTTAGTATATTCAGAAGGTCGTGCCACCGTCACCACTAACTAATTCCAGAATATTTTCATCACCCTCAAAATGCATCCTGCCTTTGGAATGGAGATCAGGGTCAAGGTAGGCACTTCACTATAGGCATGGGTGATGACAGTGGTACTAGTAGCTATTAATATCATTGAGCGCTTACTGGATACCAGCCACTGTGCTGAATGCTTTACATATTTACGTATGCCTGTTCATGCAATATGAATTCATACAATATTGTTTTGTTACATACCAAATAGGTGAACAATGTTTTGTTACATAGTTTGTCACTCAGTTTTGTTACATAC
The DNA here is from genome assembly GCF_001698545.2 of Rhinopithecus bieti. Taxonomy (NCBI): domain Eukaryota; kingdom Metazoa; phylum Chordata; class Mammalia; order Primates; family Cercopithecidae; genus Rhinopithecus; species Rhinopithecus bieti. Next base: position 2,159,913 of record NW_016806084.1, read on the forward strand.
CAAATAGGTGAACAATGTTGGTATCCTCACTTTATTAAGAACACTGAGGCACAGAGATCGAGAGAGCAGCCTGCATCCATGGGATTTGATCCCAGGAGGTGCATACTGACTCTATGGGTCTCTCCGCTGACTTTATGGGTCTGTTCCCTGTGGAGTTTGGAAAGATCTCCCTATACCTAGAGAGGCCTATTGTAACTGGCTTTTCTTTTTTCCAGTTCATTCTTTTTTTTTTTTTTTTTTTTGAAGATTGTGATTAAAATGTATATAAGACTTATTTCAAGCAGTGATATGGTTTGATCTGTGTTCCTGCCCAAATCTCATGTCAAATTGTAATCCCCAATGTTGGAGGAGAGGCCTGGTGGGAAGTTATCGGATCTTGGGGGCTGATTTCCCTCTTGCAGTTCTTGTGATAGTGAGTGAGTTGTTACACAATCTGGTTGTTTAAAAGTGTGTAGCACCTCCACCTTCATTCTCTTCCTCCTTCCCTGGCCGTGGAGGACGTGCCTGTTTCCCCTTCGCCTTCTGCCATGATTGTAAGTTTCCTGAGGCCTCCCCAGTCATGCTTTCTGTGCAGCCTGTGGAACTGTGAGTCAATTAAACCTCTTTTCTTTATAAATTACCCAGTCTCGGGTAGTTCTTGATAGCAATGTGAGAATGGACCCATACAAGCACATTTACAATTTCATGTAACTATCACCACTACCCATTTCCAGAGCTTTTCTTTTATAGCAATGTAGAATGGACCCATACAAGCACATTTACAATTTCATGTAACTATCACCACTACCCATTTCCAGAGCTTTTTCTTTATAGCAATGTAGAATGGACTCCTACAAGCACATTTACAATTTCATGTGAACTATCACTACTACCTATTTCCAGAACTTTTTCATCATTCCAAACGGAAACTCCAAACCTGTTAGACACCAACCTCTCCCAGTCCCTGCTAACCTATTCTACTTCCTCTATGAATCTACTTATTCTACATATCTTGCGTAAGTGGTATTGTACAATATTGTTCCTTTTGGGTCTGGCTTATTTCACTTAGCATAACACTTTCAAAGTTTGCTTATTTGTAGGATTCTCAGAATTGCATTTCTTTTTATGGCTGAATAATGTTCAATTTTTGTGGCTGAATAATTGTATATGTGTATGCCATTTTGTTTATCCATTTATTTGTTGATGAACACTTGAATTTTTCCTACCGCTTGGCTACTGTGTGTGTACAGGTACTTGCCTGGGTCCCTGTTTTCAGTTCTTCTGAATATACATAGGTGTGAAATTGCAGGGTCATAGGCTAATTCTACATTTAGCTTTTTGAGGAACCACCACATTTTCCATCACAGCTACACCATGTACGTTCCCACCAGCAATGCACCAAGGGTTCCAATTTCTTCACATCTTTGCCAACACTTGTTATTTTTCATTTGATAATAGTCATTCTACTGGGTGTGAAGTGGCACCTCATTGTGGTTTTAATTAGCATTTCCCTAATGGCGAATGATGTTGAGAGTATAGCTGACTTATTTTCACAGGTCACAAAATGCAGATGAGGTGTGTGTTTTGGGGCACAAGGAGTTATCTGGTACGGAGGGGGGCCCATGTGGTAACGAGCAAACACATTCATCTGGGCCAAGTTTTTCTCTTTATTTGTGAACTTTCTGATCCAGTGTTCTCAGCCTTGGCTGCCTGTCAGAATCACCTGGGAAGGTTTTAAAACTGTGGAGGCCAGCTGCACCCCCACAGCGCCTGCTGTGAGCTGTCCAGGTAGGGTCTCCATTTGTCCCATTGCAGGGGAGGCTCGGCTCTAATTTTTCATGAAAAAACTATGAGAGACCCTAAACCTCATGTTTTTCCATTTAAAAAATTATCTAAAACGTTTACTTATTTTAAACATTCATTCTATAATTATTGTTTTGTAGACTTATACCCACTGAGAGACTCGAGTATCTCTGAAAATCATCTCAAAACAGCTCTTGAACTCAGGCCTGACTCCTCCTTTGCTGTACCCCTTTCCCCCTTCTTTAGAACTTCAGACAAAGCTCATTAATTTAGTGCAACAGCAACCAGGACTCAGATCCCCCCTTGCTGGTGACTGTGGCTGCCCCTGCTTCATTCCCTGGCTCACTCTTGTCACACCTCCGTAAGGCTTGACCTGCTCTAGATGCCGCCAAGCCCTCTGCCAGGAGGTCAGAAGGGGCATCTGGTAGGGCTGCAGAGATAGAGGAACCAGAACCCACCTGGCCTCCGGGAGTTCAGTCAGGGGAAGCAAGGGAACCAGCTCCTGTATAAATTATTATAATGCACGCCAAACTCAACGTTTCTCAAAGTGTGGGAGGTGGACCTGTATGTAATGGGAAATTGTATTACGTAGCAGGTAGACAGCATTAACACTGAGTCACCAAAGGACAAAGTTATTCCCTTTTCAATTACCTTTTAAGCCTTCAGAGAAAGCAAGGAGAAAGTCTCAGTTTGGAGCTAATAGGTCTTTAACACCTCTCTTCAATCACACCTCCTTTTTTTTTAAAAAAAAAAAAAAA
>NW_016806084.1:2162802-2236597 GCF_001698545.2 Rhinopithecus bieti
AGAATGGACCCATACAAGCACATTTACAATTTCATGTAACTATCACCACTACCCATTTCCAGAGCTTTTTCTTTATAGCAATGTAGAATGGACCCATACAAGCACATTTACAATTTCATGTAACTATCACCACTACCCATTTCCAGAGCTTTTTCTTTATAGCAATGTAGAATGGACTCCTACAAGCACATTTACAATTTCATGTGAACTATCACTACTACCTATTTCCAGAACTTTTCATCATTCCAAACGGAAACTCCAAACCTGTTAGACACCAACCTCTCCCAGTCCCTGCTAACCTATTCTACTTCCTCTATGAATCTACTTATTCTACATATCTTGCGTAAGTGGTATTGTACAATATTGTTCCTTTTGGGTCTGGCTTATTTCACTTAGCATAACACTTTCAAAGTTTGCTTATTTGTAGGATTCTCAGAATTGCATTTCTTTTATGGCTGAATAATGTTCAATTTTGTGGCTGAATAATTGTATATGTGTATGCCATTTTGTTTATCCATTTATTTGTTGATGAACACTTGAATTTTCCTACCGCTTGGCTACTGTGTGTGTACAGGTACTTGCCTGGGTCCCTGTTTTCAGTTCTTCTGAATATACATAGGTGTGAAATTGCAGGGTCATAGGCTAATTCTACATTTAGCTTTTGAGGAACCACCACATTTTCCATCACAGCTACACCATGTACGTTCCCACCAGCAATGCACCAAGGGTTCCAATTTCTTCACATCTTTGCCAACACTTGTTATTTTCATTTGATAATAGTCATTCTACTGGGTGTGAAGTGGCACCTCATTGTGGTTTTAATTAGCATTTCCCTAATGGCGAATGATGTTGAGAGTATAGCTGACTTATTTTCACAGGTCACAAAATGCAGATGAGGTGTGTGTTTTGGGGCACAAGGAGTTATCTGGTACGGAGGGGGGCCCATGTGGTAACGAGCAAACACATTCATCTGGGCCAAGTTTTCTCTTTATTTGTGAACTTTCTGATCCAGTGTTCTCAGCCTTGGCTGCCTGTCAGAATCACCTGGGAAGGTTTTAAAACTGTGGAGGCCAGCTGCACCCCACAGCGCCTGCTGTGAGCTGTCCAGGTAGGGTCTCCATTTGTCCCATTGCAGGGGAGGCTCGGCTCTAATTTTCATGAAAAAACTATGAGAGACCCTAAACCTCATGTTTTCCATTTAAAAAATTATCTAAAACGTTTACTTATTTTAAACATTCATTCTATAATTATTGTTTTGTAGACTTATACCCACTGAGAGACTCGAGTATCTCTGAAAATCATCTCAAAACAGCTCTTGAACTCAGGCCTGACTCCTCCTTTGCTGTACCCCTTTCCCCTTCTTTAGAACTTCAGACAAAGCTCATTAATTTAGTGCAACAGCAACCAGGACTCAGATCCCCCCTTGCTGGTGACTGTGGCTGCCCCTGCTTCATTCCCTGGCTCACTCTTGTCACACCTCCGTAAGGCTTGACCTGCTCTAGATGCCGCCAAGCCCTCTGCCAGGAGGTCAGAAGGGGCATCTGGTAGGGCTGCAGAGATAGAGGAACCAGAACCCACCTGGCCTCCGGGAGTTCAGTCAGGGGAAGCAAGGGAACCAGCTCCTGTATAAATTATTATAATGCACGCCAAACTCAACGTTTCTCAAAGTGTGGGAGGTGGACCTGTATGTAATGGGAAATTGTATTACGTAGCAGGTAGACAGCATTAACACTGAGTCACCAAAGGACAAAGTTATTCCCTTTTCAATTACCTTTTAAGCCTTCAGAGAAAGCAAGGAGAAAGTCTCAGTTTGGAGCTAATAGGTCTTTAACACCTCTCTTCAATCACACCTCCTTTTTTTTTAAAAAAAAAAAAAAAAAGGCAAGGAAGCAGACAGACTCAAGTCTCCAGCTGTAATAGTATCATACCAGAAATTGGCAACATTGCTTTGCTTTCATGGTATTTATTTTTTTTAGTTGGCTTCTAATCAGCTAGTCTCACTGATATTTTTTCCCCCATTTATCATTGTGATATAAAGTTTACTTCTAGGCCAAGTGTGGTGGTTCATGCCTGTAATCCCAACACTTTGGGAGGCTGGGGCAGGTGGATCACTTGAGGCCAGGACTTCAAGACCAGCCTGAGCAATATGGTGAAACCCCATCTCTATTAAAAATACAAAAAATTAGCCAGGCATGGTGGCACATGCCTGTAATCCCAGCTACTCGGAAGGCTGGGGTAGGATAATCCTTTGAACTCAGGAGGCCAAGGTTTCAGCGAGCTGAGATCGCATCACTGAACTCCAGCCTGGGTGACAGAGTGAGACTCTGTCTCAAAAAAAAAAAAAACAACTTACTATTATTTATATATTTTTTGAGACACAGTACTTCTCTGTCACCCAGGCTGGAACACAGTGGTGCAATCACAGCTCACTGCAGCCTCAATCTTCCAGGCTCAAACAATCTTCTCATCTCTACCTTCTCAAGTAGCTGGGACTACAAGCATGTGCCACCATCCCTGGCGTGTGTGTGTGTGTGTGTATTTTTTGTAGAGACATGGTCTCACTATGTTGCCAGGCTGGTCTCAAACTCCTGGGCTCAAGTGATCCGCCCACCTTGGCCTCCGAAAGTGCTGGGATTATAGGCGCGAACCACTGTGCGCTGTCAAAAGTTTACTTTTAAAATAAACCCATTTAAATTTGTTTTAAAAAGTGAGTCCATTTGAAGGAAGAGGATAAGCGACCAGTAGAGCAGGTGGCCAGCAGATGTGGCATAAATCACACAGGTGGCATCCAAATGACCCTGGAAGACGCATGGGCATGTGCTTCAGGGATTGAGGGCGCTCCCAGCTTGTTGCACAAGGAGCAGTGTGTCATTAAATCACAGAATGATGACTAACAGTTTATAGATGGAAGGGACCTTAGAGATCCTAGGCACAACTTTCGCAGGTGAGGGAAACTGAGGCTCTGAAGTGTTGAGGGTCTGGGGCCAGGCTCAGTGGCTCAAGCCTGTAATCCCAGCACTTTGGGAGGCCAAGGCAGGCAGATCATCTGAGGTCAGGAGTTCAAGGCCAGCGTGGACAACACGGTAAAATCCAGTCTCCACTAAAAAAAAAAAAAAAAAAAAAAAAAATTAGCCAGGTGTGGTGGTGTGCACCTGTAATCTCAGCTACTCAGGAGGCTGAGGCACAAGAATCACTTGAACCTGGGAGGCAGAGGTTGCAGTGAGCTGAGATGGTGCCACTGCACTCCAGCCTGGTCAATAGAGTGAGATTCTGTCTCCAAAAAAAATAAAAATAAATGAAGTGTTGAGAGTCTGGGGAAACATAGGTGTCAGTGGGAGAACCAGCACGGGACTCTGTGGCTGTGCAACCCTGCATTGGTCACCCCAGTCCCTGCCATCTCACTGCCTGTCACAGCTTGTGCTATGTCACGGGACACTTCTCTTTCGCCAGCTGACTCAATACAATAGTACATTTTGCTTCCAGTAATGTGAATAATGAGTAACGTGAATAACAAGTACTGTGAATGGCGTGCTTCTGTCTCTTCCACCTCGCAAAGCGCCAAGGAGGTGGTGCATTTGTGAAAAATCACAGGACTCTCCCTAGAAGTAAGACAGAGACACGGTTGTAACTTTTTTTTTTTTTTTTTTTGAGACAGTCTCACTCTGTTGCCCAGGCTGGAGTGCAGTGGCGTGATCTCGGCTCACTACAACCTCCACCTCCTGGGTTCAAGCGATTCTCCTGCCTCAGCCTTCCAAGTAGGCAGTTACAACTTCTACAACAGGCTGTTGTGCTGTCCTTCAAGTTTTCCTTCCAAATACACAGTAGGATTGTACTTCCCTGCTCCTGCCAAGTTCAGGAATAGTTTTGTTGGCAGCAATGGATGACTCCCACAAAGTCTGGCTTTTGTTCCTTGGCATAACACATCTGAAATTCACCCATGTTTTTGCATGTACCCATAGTTCATTTTCATTACTGAGTAGTAGGCCTTTAAAAGGGTGTACAGAGTTTGCCTACCCATCCACCAGGCAAGGAACATTTGAGTTTTTCCCTGTCTTTTGGCAATGAAGAAAAAAGCCACTATGCAATATTTAACTTCAAATTTCTCTAACATAAGACTGACATGTCTCACTGTGATTCTGGAGGCCTTGTGTGATCTGACCACACGTACCTGTTCTCAGGCCACCCCTCCCCCTCGACTCACTCTGAATAGGCCAGGTACTCCCCTTCCTAAGGCCTTGGCACTACCTGGTCCTTCCCACAGCTGGCCCTCAGATCCCATAGCTCCTCCCCAGGGCCTCCGTGACATCTCTACCCAAAGCCACCCTCTCCCATCCAAAGTGCTACCCGTCCGTTTTTACCCTGTGTATTTCCTTCACAGCACCTATCATTATCTGGAATTTTTTTTCCCTCTTGTACAGGTCTTATCTGTCTTGCCAAAACCTAGCATGTATTCTGGAACTTAATGCAAATGAGTCAATAAGATTGGGGAAGTAACAAAGGTTCAACTTATATGTGTCTTCAGCACCAGGTTACAAAGTCTGCACTGTGCGTAGGAAATAGGAAAACAGTATTGAAAATGGTACTTTGGGAAAATTGTCTGTTCATTTAAAATAAGGTTTTAGTTATTGTAGGCCATAAAGCAAGGATTAGAATACATATATCTTATAGACACTGAATATCCTACCATTGTGGTTTTCAATCCTGTTAAGAGCACAGGGAAATGGCAGTTAGCATTTAAGATATATCTGACTGATTTTATCCCTTGAAATTTTGTAGAATTTAGAGACCTATTACTCCAAAAAATATATAGCCTTGTTTACTTTCCCCTCAGACTAGTATTCAAAATTAAATAGGGAATGATGTTATCGTTGTATGTATTCCTGAACAGAAGGGCATAAAATATATTGATGGGTGTGTATCTCACTTTTACTAGCAGTAATGGTAGTATTTAAAGACACAAAGGATACACAATGCTCCGCTGTGGTGCACAGTGAGCTATACATTTACTTTAAATGATGGGCTCTTAAAATACTCTTCTGAAACAACAAACAAAAGTGATAACGTTTTATAAAAAGATGGGCACACCAGAAATCACCTAATTTGTCTCTCAGGTTTCTGCATGTTTGCAGATTTGTAAAAGAACACACAAGAAGTGTTTTGGCCTTATTGTTGTGGCATGGTTGAGACACCAAATTTAATAATAATCCCTGGAACCCATTAGAGCAAGCTCGTCCAAACTTTGGCCCACGGGCTGCATGTGGCCTAGGACGGCTTTGAATGAGGCCTAACTTTCTTAAAACATGAGATTTCTGGGGAATTTTTTTAAAGCTCATCAGCTATCTGTAGTGTTAGTGTATTTTTTATGTGTGAGCCAAGATAATTCTTCTTCCGATGTGGTCCAGGGAAGCCAAAAAATTAGACACCCCAGCATTAGAGAAATACTTTAAAGGAATATAGAAGATGTGCCACTTCTCCCACATAAGTTCACATTCATTTATTCTTTTTTTTTTTTTTTTTTTTTTTGAGATGGAGTCTCGCTCTTGTCGCCCAGTCTGGAGTGCAATGGCGTGATCTCTGCTCATTGCAACATATGCCTCCTGGGTTCAAGTGATTTTCCTACCTCAGCCTCCTGAGTAGCTAGGATTACAGGCACCCACCACCCACACCTAGCTGATTTTTGTATTTTTAGTAGAGATGAGTTTGGCCATGTTGGCCAGCCTGGTCTTGAACTCCTGACCTCAGGTGATCTGCCCGCCTCAACCTCCCAAAGTGCTGGGATTACAGGCATGAGCGACTACACCCATCCCACATTCGTTTATTCTACACAACTTCAATACCAAATGCCTCAGATGCTCTGTTAGGACTGAGGGTGAGGATGAGTTAAGCAGACACATTCTCTACCCTCCTAAAACTGACCCTCTAGAGGGGAGGGGAGGTGGCAAAAAGTGATTGCAAGAACAACCTGGCTTAGTCCTGGTGGAAGGAACCTCTGAGCCACTTAACTCGGCTTTTGCACAATCGCACATAGATTTGCTCGTTAAAGCCAAGTGTGGCTCATGGCATTGGCAACAGGATGGACAGCGGAGGCTTCTCAGATGCAGATCAGTTTAGCTCTGAGCACCTCTTGAGAAACTGCAGCTCAGTGTCCATACAGTGTCCATCGCTACCCTGAGAAACTTCACCACTGGTGAAGCGAGGAGGGCCCCATAGATGGGGGGTCAGCCTAACAGCCTCTTATACCATTAGCATAGAACAAGAGATGTTGTTTGAAAAAATATATTAATTCCTTTTTTCTTTGGCCTTTCTGAAAACGAGCCTCTCCCCAGTTGGCCAGAGGCATTGGTCATCTTCAAGGAGTGGAAGGGGTCACGCTTGTTTACAGTGGAAATGCAAGAGAAAGAATTATGCTCAGGTTTTGACATTCATAAGTGGACTTTGCATGGCAAACCAGACTTGAAGATTTCCTTTTTTTTCTTCTTTTTTTTCTTTTTTTAAGAAAAATATCCTCAGCAAGTCAAGAGCTAGGCTAGGGAGCCTCAGTGCTTGGAGATCTCCCATGTGGAGAAGACAACCCTGTGTCCCTTGGGATATGCAGCCTGTCACTCTGTGATAGAATATCATGCAGAAGAGTGGCTGCCACATATTTTTTCCATGACCCACAGCAGGACATTCGTGTGTGCATACAGACACGTACACAAAACAAATTTTAGAAAACAATTCTTAGCCTTGTGACAATTTATCATTTTTTAAATTCTTTTTAAATTTGTATTAATGCTGGTCATAACCCCTTGACTTCAGTCCCTCTCCCAGGAATGGGTCATGACTGGTAGCATGAAAACATTGAAAATCATTGACCTTGGCAGATGCAGGAGGAGGAAGGTGGGAGAGACAGAGATGGATGAGAGGTGAAGTTGGACATGTGTCCTGACCTCTCTCCTTCACATCTTGGCCGGGAAAGGGAAAGGTGTAAGATAAAGGAATAAGAGGAGACTAAAGGAAGAGGTTATCTCTGCCCCAACTCCCCCTTGAGAACCTGGAAATAGATCCCCTGCTCGCTATCCATCCACCTGGATAAGCAAAGTAGTGTGGGTGGTCGTGGCCCAGCAGAGGAGCTGCATGGGATTTCTGAGCGGCCTTCTGCTCCCTGGAGGTGTGGACACAACCCAGGCACTTCCCCCTCAGCATGGGCCAGGTGACTCAACAGCAGATGAGGGAGGCCTAACGAGGCCAGAAGGCTAGGGGAGGGCGAGGCTGAGCCAGGCCCAGAGAGTGACCAGGCCGAGGGAGACCAGAGCCTGAGTTCACCCGTTTAGGATACCAGCAAGGTCAGCAGTAATCAGCAGACAAGGACACCTTCCATAAGACCCAGGCATTTTCAGCAACACCCCCACGTCCCACCCCATTTACTCCAGCGCTGCCTTAGAGAGGAGCTTGGAAGCCAGAGTACCCGAATTCTTTCCCCAAAAGAGGTAGAAAATCACCTAGAGAAGTTGTTAGCATTATTGTATAGGCTGAAGTGAGTTCAGCCTTTTTCTTCCCTCTTGTTTTGCACCAAATTGGCTTTCATAAAGACTGTCAGTTCTAGATAAAATAGCCAGGTGTCTGTGCCCTGAGTCAGCCAGTGGGGTGCTGTTAAAATGTTTTAAAATGAGCTGTTGGGGAGGAGTCCTGATTTATAGTGCTTGCCAATTTCCATGGTGTAACTACACCCACAATGGCCAGTTTCCATGGTGTAACTACACCTACAATGGCCAGTTTCCATGGTGTAACTACTCCCACCAATTTCAAGCTACTGTAGAGGTCACTGGATGCAGAGTTATCTTAAATGAGGCATAGTGGGCTCTGAGCCTGGACAAGCTGACTCTAGCCACCAGGCTCCCTGGCCACCCAGTCTCAGTAGGCAAGACCTCTGAATCTGCCCATGAGTCTGAGGGCCAGATCAACTTTCCAGCATAAATATTCCTTTCTCTCACACTGGTTTCACTTACTCTATGGAAATGGTTGTCTGCTTTGCGTGAACAGCACCTCAATGTGGACGAGCAGACTGCCCTTGTCTCCATTTTCTTCTTTAAGCCCCTCTTCCAGGAAAATTCTCAGGGTCTGTCCACCCACCCAGGACAATCTTTTGTGTGAGCCAGCCCGACTGACAGAATGGGAGCAAACCACCCCCTGAAGGGAGCTCCAGAGGTCATCGTGGCCAGCCCCCTGCCTCCAGGCAGGTCTCCCCCTAAATCATCCTAGACAGAGCCTTCCTCACGCTGGGCCGTTTGCTCGGAGCACCCTGAGCAGCTGAGTAAAGTTTTGTGCTGACTCCGTGGAGCTCTGACGATGGCAGGCACTCCTCCAGCTCATAAGGGAATCATTAGTGAGACGTAGCCCTGTACGAGGGCCCGAAGGCCTGTGGCAGTTAATCACCTTTCCTCGCTCGGCAGCACCAGCTGTCTCAAATGCAGCCATCCTTGAGGTAGCCCTTTAATTGTCCCTGGAGAAGGCAGGTGGGTGAGGGGCCACCTGTGCTAGTGTTAGCCAGCAATCCTTCCAAATTAAAAAAAAAAAAATTTTTTTTTAGAGTATTCATATATTTCTTCCTTACTTTCTAGAGTCTGTTATTGGTATAAAGGTTGAAGCTCAGGCAGCTTAACTGTTACGTGGAATGACCTTTAGTTTTAATATTAATATATTATCGTAAAGTCTATGTGAATCATGAATGCAATTTTGGTATTCATATAAAATGCCACGCGCTGAACCCGTTGCAACTTTTTTTCCCCCTCTTGTCTTCCAGTAGGCTGCAAACTGGGTGAATTAATATGCGTCATATTCCTCTCCCCTTTATTTACTTAGAGAGGGTGGCCAGGCAACTTTATCAAGAGTAACATTATCAAGAGCTTTGCTGCAAGCTTCTTTATCATATTCACATCCGCGTCTGCTCGACACTTGTCAGTGTCAATCAAATCGCAATAATACGCAGATGATTTGCTCATTTGGTTTAATAAAATCTTTCTGCTTATTTGCGCTGCCTCCATTACACCACATAATTGCTGTGCCGCGGAGGTGAAAGGCAGCCAGTTGCCTGGGGGATAAGAGGAGCCGATTGCTATATGAAGGATTTGTTTCTTTGCCTCTGTCTCTCCCCAGTCACTCATATTCCTAAAATTAATATTGTATTTGAATCCAGCCTTGCTATTCTTATGCAGGCTAACATTGTTATTACTTATTATTTGGATGTGAAGTCATTTATTTTTAGTTTTATGTCCAAGCTGTCAAGCTAAATTTCATTGTGAACTGCCACATACAATTTTTAACTGCCATTTAAAACGAGATTCAAACTCGAAATTATGGAGTGAGCTTGTTCAAAGAGCCGTCCTGACAGGAAGTGCAGCAAGAAGCCCCAGTTTCCCTGGAAATCAAAGGGGCTCCCAGTGATGATTTTTGTGGAATGGAAAGCGCACAGCCTTAAGTACTTCACAGTCACCTTGATGGTGGCCGGACACCCGGGTTGGCATTCAGAGAGAGGGACGTGCAGGTGGCTGCGGAGCCCAGGACTGTGCTCAGAGCCCACTCGGCAGCTGCACTCGAGCGTAGCCTGCTTCTTGGGAACTATCAATTGCCAGTCAGGAGGATGGAGACCCATGTGGCCTACCCCCATGGTGTGCTAAGGCAAGCTTGCAGACAGGATGCCAGCCTGCAGGGACAGGAGGGGCCAGCCAGCTGGAAGCTGTAGGGTGACTTGATCTGGAGCCCTGGGGCTGCTGTGTAACCCTTCAGGAGGAAGGGCAATGCCAGGGCGTGGCTGGGGAGAAGCCACAGTCTACCTTAAAGTGGCTAAGGGTTATACTTTGGTATTCATAGATGGAGGGCTCTTTCTGGAGCACGGCCAAACATTCAGAAGGAGGGAGCAGCACCCAAGACCTTGTCTCGCCAGCTCAGCTAGAGACTGGTCACATTGGGGTACCATACTCCTGTCCAGTGTAACATTCAGGTAGGAACAAACTTTCCACCTATTGCTGCCTCTTACTAAGCCCCTGTGGTTAGTGCTTCCCGTGAATCCGCTTATTGAACATCCATAAAGACAACTGTCTCAGGTAAGTGTCATTCTTGTCCTGCTGATGAAAAGTGAAGATGCTGAGATTTAAGGAGACTGAGGTGATGAAGGCTCTGGAAGTGGCTGGTCAAGGCTATAAGGGGACACAGGGAAGGGGTGTAGCCAGGAGCAGGCCCCGAGAGTACAGCAATGCAGAGAAAGGCAGCAGCCACAGCAGCTTGGACTGCTGCTTGTCACCAGCAGTCTTGTCACCAGGTTGTCACTGAGGATCTAGCCTTGCTTTGCCTTCCAAGAAGGTCCAGTATTCAAGGAAGCCAGTGACAGACCATCCTCAAGAGAATGCGTGTCATCACCCCCGTCAGTAGCACTTTAACATTTGCAGCCAAGCCCTGGGACTCCAAAATGCTTCCTATGTACTTCGTTCAAAGGCGTCAGTGCTCAAAAATCGACAGAGGATCCCTGAGTCCTGTGTCCTGACCCTCATCAGTCTCTACCAAGCTGGGCTGTTTCTGATCAAACCCACGGCTGCAGTGGTTATGCTGCCACAGGTCCTCAGGTTTGTTTGGTGGTGGTGGCGGTGGTTTTTGAGACAGAGTCTTACTCTGTCACAAGGCTGGAGTTGCAGTGGTGTGATCTCAGCTCATGGCAGCCTTCAATTCCTGGGTTCAAGTGATTCTCCTTCCTCAGCCTCCTGAGTAGCTGGAATTAAAGGTTCACACGATCACGCCTGGCTAATTTTTGTATTTTTAGTAGAGACAAGGTTTCGCCATGTTGGCCAGGCTGGTCTCAAGTTCCTGAGCTTGGATGATACGCCCATCTTGGCCTCCCAAAGTGCTGGGATTACAGACGTGAGCCACCATGCCCGGCCAGGCCCTCAGATTTTAAGGCACATGCAAGGCAAGACAGGGGACACTCAAGTCCCTCCTCTTCCTCCTCTTGACTGATTTCTGTTCCTCCCATCTCTAGTATTAAAAAGGGCTTAATTCTAAGCACGCACATGTTATCTTGGGTGCTGACATGAGTTTATAAAATACAGCATGCATGCAGGGGCTGTGGAAGGTTGAGATGAGGCCTTCTTGGCTGTTTGGGAGAGGGTGTTGGGGATTCTTTGTTCTTCCATCCCTTCCTTGCTTTGGTACAGATGAAGAGGCTGTTGTTCCATCCAAGGGTTGTGGAATCCCAGAGTTGNTCCCACCAATTTCAAGCTACTGTAGAGGTCACTGGATGCAGAGTTATCTTAAATGAGGCATAGTGGGCTCTGAGCCTGGACAAGCTGACTCTAGCCACCAGGCTCCCTGGCCACCCAGTCTCAGTAGGCAAGACCTCTGAATCTGCCCATGAGTCTGAGGGCCAGATCAACTTTCCAGCATAAATATTCCTTTCTCTCACACTGGTTTCACTTACTCTATGGAAATGGTTGTCTGCTTTGCGTGAACAGCACCTCAATGTGGACGAGCAGACTGCCCTTGTCTCCATTTTCTTCTTTAAGCCCCTCTTCCAGGAAAATTCTCAGGGTCTGTCCACCCACCCAGGACAATCTTTTGTGTGAGCCAGCCCGACTGACAGAATGGGAGCAAACCACCCCTGAAGGGAGCTCCAGAGGTCATCGTGGCCAGCCCCTGCCTCCAGGCAGGTCTCCCCTAAATCATCCTAGACAGAGCCTTCCTCACGCTGGGCCGTTTGCTCGGAGCACCCTGAGCAGCTGAGTAAAGTTTTGTGCTGACTCCGTGGAGCTCTGACGATGGCAGGCACTCCTCCAGCTCATAAGGGAATCATTAGTGAGACGTAGCCCTGTACGAGGGCCCGAAGGCCTGTGGCAGTTAATCACCTTTCCTCGCTCGGCAGCACCAGCTGTCTCAAATGCAGCCATCCTTGAGGTAGCCCTTTAATTGTCCCTGGAGAAGGCAGGTGGGTGAGGGGCCACCTGTGCTAGTGTTAGCCAGCAATCCTTCCAAATTAAAAAAAAAAAAATTTTTTTTTAGAGTATTCATATATTTCTTCCTTACTTTCTAGAGTCTGTTATTGGTATAAAGGTTGAAGCTCAGGCAGCTTAACTGTTACGTGGAATGACCTTTAGTTTTAATATTAATATATTATCGTAAAGTCTATGTGAATCATGAATGCAATTTTGGTATTCATATAAAATGCCACGCGCTGAACCCGTTGCAACTTTTTTTCCCCTCTTGTCTTCCAGTAGGCTGCAAACTGGGTGAATTAATATGCGTCATATTCCTCTCCCCTTTATTTACTTAGAGAGGGTGGCCAGGCAACTTTATCAAGAGTAACATTATCAAGAGCTTTGCTGCAAGCTTCTTTATCATATTCACATCCGCGTCTGCTCGACACTTGTCAGTGTCAATCAAATCGCAATAATACGCAGATGATTTGCTCATTTGGTTTAATAAAATCTTTCTGCTTATTTGCGCTGCCTCCATTACACCACATAATTGCTGTGCCGCGGAGGTGAAAGGCAGCCAGTTGCCTGGGGATAAGAGGAGCCGATTGCTATATGAAGGATTTGTTTCTTTGCCTCTGTCTCTCCCCAGTCACTCATATTCCTAAAATTAATATTGTATTTGAATCCAGCCTTGCTATTCTTATGCAGGCTAACATTGTTATTACTTATTATTTGGATGTGAAGTCATTTATTTTAGTTTTATGTCCAAGCTGTCAAGCTAAATTTCATTGTGAACTGCCACATACAATTTTAACTGCCATTTAAAACGAGATTCAAACTCGAAATTATGGAGTGAGCTTGTTCAAAGAGCCGTCCTGACAGGAAGTGCAGCAAGAAGCCCCAGTTTCCCTGGAAATCAAAGGGGCTCCCAGTGATGATTTTGTGGAATGGAAAGCGCACAGCCTTAAGTACTTCACAGTCACCTTGATGGTGGCCGGACACCCGGGTTGGCATTCAGAGAGAGGGACGTGCAGGTGGCTGCGGAGCCCAGGACTGTGCTCAGAGCCCACTCGGCAGCTGCACTCGAGCGTAGCCTGCTTCTTGGGAACTATCAATTGCCAGTCAGGAGGATGGAGACCCATGTGGCCTACCCCATGGTGTGCTAAGGCAAGCTTGCAGACAGGATGCCAGCCTGCAGGGACAGGAGGGGCCAGCCAGCTGGAAGCTGTAGGGTGACTTGATCTGGAGCCCTGGGGCTGCTGTGTAACCCTTCAGGAGGAAGGGCAATGCCAGGGCGTGGCTGGGGAGAAGCCACAGTCTACCTTAAAGTGGCTAAGGGTTATACTTTGGTATTCATAGATGGAGGGCTCTTTCTGGAGCACGGCCAAACATTCAGAAGGAGGGAGCAGCACCCAAGACCTTGTCTCGCCAGCTCAGCTAGAGACTGGTCACATTGGGGTACCATACTCCTGTCCAGTGTAACATTCAGGTAGGAACAAACTTTCCACCTATTGCTGCCTCTTACTAAGCCCCTGTGGTTAGTGCTTCCCGTGAATCCGCTTATTGAACATCCATAAAGACAACTGTCTCAGGTAAGTGTCATTCTTGTCCTGCTGATGAAAAGTGAAGATGCTGAGATTTAAGGAGACTGAGGTGATGAAGGCTCTGGAAGTGGCTGGTCAAGGCTATAAGGGGACACAGGGAAGGGGTGTAGCCAGGAGCAGGCCCCGAGAGTACAGCAATGCAGAGAAAGGCAGCAGCCACAGCAGCTTGGACTGCTGCTTGTCACCAGCAGTCTTGTCACCAGGTTGTCACTGAGGATCTAGCCTTGCTTTGCCTTCCAAGAAGGTCCAGTATTCAAGGAAGCCAGTGACAGACCATCCTCAAGAGAATGCGTGTCATCACCCCGTCAGTAGCACTTTAACATTTGCAGCCAAGCCCTGGGACTCCAAAATGCTTCCTATGTACTTCGTTCAAAGGCGTCAGTGCTCAAAATCGACAGAGGATCCCTGAGTCCTGTGTCCTGACCCTCATCAGTCTCTACCAAGCTGGGCTGTTTCTGATCAAACCCACGGCTGCAGTGGTTATGCTGCCACAGGTCCTCAGGTTTGTTTGGTGGTGGTGGCGGTGGTTTTGAGACAGAGTCTTACTCTGTCACAAGGCTGGAGTTGCAGTGGTGTGATCTCAGCTCATGGCAGCCTTCAATTCCTGGGTTCAAGTGATTCTCCTTCCTCAGCCTCCTGAGTAGCTGGAATTAAAGGTTCACACGATCACGCCTGGCTAATTTTGTATTTTAGTAGAGACAAGGTTTCGCCATGTTGGCCAGGCTGGTCTCAAGTTCCTGAGCTTGGATGATATGCCCATCTTGGCCTCCCAAAGTGCTGGGATTATAGACGTGAGCCACCATGCCCGGCCAGGCCCTCAGATTTTAAGGCACATGCAAGGCAAGACAGGGGACACTCAAGTCCCTCCTCTTCCTCCTCTTGACTGATTTCTGTTCCTCCCATCTCTAGTATTAAAAGGGCTTAATTCTAAGCACGCACATGTTATCTTGGGTGCTGACATGAGTTTATAAAATACAGCATGCATGCAGGGGCTGTGGAAGGTTGAGATGAGGCCTTCTTGGCTGTTTGGGAGAGGGTGTTGGGGATTCTTTGTTCTTCCATCCCTTCCTTGCTTTGGTACAGATGAAGAGGCTGTTGTTCCATCCAAGGGTTGTGGAATCCCAGAGTTGGAGCTGAATCTTGGTCAGGGAGAGAGTTCTTTCTGAAAGCTTCTAGTCCAGGCCCTCCCTGCACCTGAGCGTGTCTCAGGCTGTGGTTTCCAGTGGGCGTACCACGCCACGTGGTGTTTTGTGAATCATCCACGGGTGTGCCATGAACTTTGACATTTTTAAACAGCTTTATTGAGATATAACTCACATACCACACAATATTTTTTTTTTATTTTTTTTTTTTTTTTTTTTGAGATGGGATCTCATTCTATCACCCAGGCTGGAGTGCAGTGATGTGATCTCAGCTCATTGCAACCTCCACCTCCTTGATTCAAGCAATTCTCCTGCCTCAGCCTCCCCAGTTGCTGGGATTACAGGCATATGCCACCACCTCCAGCTAATTTTTGTATTTTTAGTAGAGACGGGGTTTTGCCATGTTGCCCAGGCTTGTCTCAAACTCCTGGCTTCAAGTGACCCACCCTCCTCAGCCTCCCAAAGTCCTGGGATTATAGGCATGAGCTACCGTGCCTGGCCAATTCTCCTATTTACAGTGTACAATGCATGAATTTTTGTATATTCACAGAGTAGTGTAACCATCACCACAGTCAATTTTAGAACATTTTCATGACCTCAAAAAGAAATTGCTTACCTGTAGCTGACTACTACCCCCATAGGCCCCCACCTAGCCATAAACCACCACTAACTGACTTTCTGTTTTTGAGATGGGATCTCATTCTATCACCCAGGCTGGAGTGCAGTGATGTGATCTCAGCTCATTGCAACCTCCACCTCCTTGATTCAAGCAATTCTCCTGCCTCAGCCTCCCCAGTTGCTGGGATTACAGGCATATGCCACCACCTCCAGCTAATTTTGTATTTTAGTAGAGACGGGGTTTTGCCATGTTGCCCAGGCTTGTCTCAAACTCCTGGCTTCAAGTGACCCACCCTCCTCAGCCTCCCAAAGTCCTGGGATTATAGGCATGAGCTACCGTGCCTGGCCAATTCTCCTATTTACAGTGTACAATGCATGAATTTTGTATATTCACAGAGTAGTGTAACCATCACCACAGTCAATTTTAGAACATTTTCATGACCTCAAAAGAAATTGCTTACCTGTAGCTGACTACTACCCCATAGGCCCCACCTAGCCATAAACCACCACTAACTGACTTTCTGTTTCTATAGACTTGCCCACTCTGGACATTTCAGAGAAAGAGAATCATGATAGGTGGTCTTATCACTTAGCATGACATTTTCAGGGTTCATCCACGTGTAGCCTGTATCAGAATCTCATTCCTTTCTATGGCCAAATAATATTCCATTGTAGAAATACTGTTGGTCCTTGAACAACGTGGGTTTGAACTGTGAGGGTCCACTTATACGCAGATATTTTCAACCAAATCAAAATACAGTATTTGTGAGATGTGAAAGCTGTATGTATGGAGGGCTAACTTTTCTTATGGGTTCCTCAGGGCCAACTGTAGGACTCGAGTATGCACGGATTTTGGTAAACTTGGGGTTCCTGGACCCTAAGCCCTCACTTATACCAAGGCATGACTGTCTATCACGCTTTGTTTAGCCGCTCATCTGTTCATGGGCATTTAGGTGCTTCCCAGCTTTGGCTCTTGTGAATAGGGCTGCTGTGAACACTCGGTACACGTTTTTGTTTGAACACCTGTCGTCAATTCTGGATATATGCCCAGGAGTGGAATTGCTGGGTCAGTGCCACTAACTTCTGATCAGTATTTAAAACTAATTTTTGCCACAATGGCTTATGTCAGTGGTTGCCTTCCCTCCCCATTCAAGTTCCCCCCAAGGTGAATTCCACTGGGACAGACATTGAGTCAACTGCGTACATTTTACTGAAGATTTTGTATGAAGAGCAAGGGAGGGGTCGATACTGAACACCCTGCAGTTCTCAGTGAATAAAAATCTCCATTTCACCTGCCTCATTCTCAGTCTCTCTTCCCTCCTGCATCCCCAACCCATCGTCCACCTGCCTCCCAATCTTCTTCCCAGGTTTTATTCCTTTCCACAAAGCAGTAAAACTCAGTCTGGGTCTTCCAAGCCTGACTCATTCACATTTTCTTCAAGCACATAAAAGGCCATTGAAGGCCATGCAACAAAGAGGGTGGTCCTGAGCTCCATGAACAAGATTCTCCCGGGATCCACCCTCCTTAGAAAAGTTTGGGAGAGGCCGGGCGCAGTGGTTCACACTTGCAATCCCAGCACTTTGGGAGGCCGAGGCGGGTGGATCACCTAAGGTCAGGAGTTCGAGACCAACCTGGCCAACATGGTGAAACCCCGTCCCTACTAAAAATACAAAAATTAGCTGGGCGTGGTTGTGGGTGCCTATAGTCCCAGCTACTCAGGAGGCTGAGGCAGGAGAATGGCTAGAACCCAGGAAGTGGAGGTTGCAGTGAACCGAGACCACACCACTGCACTCCAGCCTCAGTGACAGAGCGAGACTACATCTCAAAGAAAAAAAAAAACCTATGGAATATGATAAAATAGAATTTTTCCTACCAAGTTATACTGCAGAAAAACTCTATCACTGGACATCTCCTCTTTACCCAGTCAGAAGGTCTCAGCTTTCTGGTCAAGGTCTATAAAGATGCCACAGACTAAAGACCTTGAAGATGTACATCGTTTATTAAACTCTCAGTGTTGAAAATTTTTCTAACTTCATATAACAAAATTTTGTGGATACGTAGTAGGTATATACATGTTGAGAATGTTTAAGTCTTCTGCTTTGAAAAGCTAGGAGCCATTTAATTGTCTATTTATTTATTGAGATACCATATCACTGTGTCTGCCAGGCTGAAATGCAGTGGCGTGATCTCAGTTCACTGCAACCTCTGCCTCCCGGGTTCAAGTGATTCTCGTGCCTCAGTCTCTTGAGTAGCTGGGATTACAGGCATGTACCACCACACCCAGCTAATTTTTGTATTTTTTGTAGAGATGGGGTTTTGCCATGTTGGCTAGGTTGGTCTCAAAATCCTGACCTCAAGTGATCTGCCTGCCTCAGCCTCCCAAAGTGCTGGGATCACAGGTGTGAGCCACCAAGCTTGGCCTCTTTATTATTTATGAAATGGAGTCTAGCTCTGTCACCCAGGCTAGAGTGCAGTGGCACAATCACAGCTCTCTGCAGTCTCGGCTGCCTGGGCTCGTGTTCCTCCCACCTCCTGAGGAACTGGTACCACTGGCATGCGCTGCCACATGCAGCTAACTTTTAAAAAATGATTTACAGAGACAGAGTCTTGGTATGCTGCCCAAGCTAGCCTCAGACTCCTGGCTCAAGCAGTTCTCTCATCTTAGCCTCCTGAAGCTTTGGGATTACAGGCATGAGCCATGGTGCCCAGCCATCCCATTTTTTAAAAAAAATCCAGATTCCCAGTTTCCCTGGAAAAACCAGACTTTTAATGACTGTAAAACACATCTATGCCTGGTACCCACTGGCCAGAGCTGAGCAGTGGCCGTCCCTCGGGCTGGGCCTGTACCTTCCCTCGCCAGGCCCGAGTCCCTCATTTCTGTGCCCTGTCTAGCCTCCATGGGCATCCAGACATCTGGTCCATGCTCTAGGGTAACTTCAGAGCAGACATTAGGACTCTGCCTGGGAAGTGCAGTCAGGGTGGTAGCCCATGCATGGGTGTGATGCCCAGGCCTGCAGTGTACACCTGTCAGAGAAGCCCCTGAGGGCTGTCCACGGTGCAGCACAGACACAGGCAGGCTGGCAGCCACTGACCAGGAGCCGAGCAGAGGACTCACTCATTCCACACATAGTCATTCAGCACCCACTAGGTGCATTGTTCCAGATGCTAGGACAGCTGTGAGCATTCCTGTTCTCATGGAGTGCCCTTTCCAGGTAATATACACAATAAGTAAAGCACATGGCTTGCTGCATGGCAAGAAAGGCTAGGGAACAGCGGGAGACGGAGTGTTGGCATGAGGTAGGCAGAGAGAAGGAGGCCGAGGGCGGGAGGCTCGCAGCTGTAGATACAGGGGATGAGGAAGACCTCTTGGAGAAGGTGCTGTTTGAGTAAAGGCCTGAAGGAAGTGGGGAGGCAAGCGATGTAGTTGTCTGGAAGAATTTCAGGCAGAGGGAATGGCAAGTGCAAATGCCCTGTGCTCGGTGCACCGGAGGCAGAGCCAGAGGGGACTGGGACTGTGGCCGCCACTGCAGGAGCCCGGGAGGAGAGTGGCAGGAGACGAGGACGAGGGAGGAGGAAACTTGGACAGGGCCTGATGGCACGGCACAAGCACTCTGGACTTTGAGATAGGAAAGCTCTGGGAGCCTAACAGAAGAGTGGCCTGAGTTAGGCTTTAACCAGATTGGATCACGGTGGCTGGGTTTGGGGGAAGAATGTGGAGAAGTCAATCCACAGGCTCTAACAGTCATCCAGGTGAGCGGAGGGAGTGGGGAGGAGGGATAGCTGCAGGCAAGGTGGCAGGAAGTGACTGGATTCTGGATACAGACGAAAATGGGGCTCCTGCATCTGCTGACAAGTGCCGTGTGGGACACGAGATGAGAGGATTACCGTAGGGTTATGAACCCGAACAGCTGGAAGTGTAGCATTGCCATTTACAAAATGGGAGGCCTGTAGGGGTGAGGTACACTGCGGCAGGGGGACGTGTTGGCTTTGAGATGACCAAATTCGAGTGAAGATGAGGCGGCACTGGTTACAGGAGCCTGGAGTTCAGGAGTCAGAAGATCAGGCGAGGGGTCCTGGCTGGAGCCCAGGGTGTGTCACCAAGCAGGTGACCGTAGGTGAGGTGTCAGGCTGAGCCCTAAGCTCGCCAACGTTCAGAAGCCAAGGACAGTTGGAGACACCGGGAGGTCAGCGAAGAGAGCAGCGGGTCAGTTAGGAGTTGTTCCTCTCGAGTTTATCTTCCATAGGGAAGAAAGTAGGTAAAAATGTTTCGGGGCTGGGCGTGATGGCTTATGCCTGCAATCCCAACACTTTGGAAGGCCAAGGTGGGAGGATTGCTTGAGCCCAGAAGTTCAAGACCAGCCTGGGCAACATGGCAAAACCCCATCTCTACAATAAATAGAAAAATTAGCCAGGCATGGTGGCATGCACCCGTAATTCCAGCTACTCGGGAGGCTGAGGTGGAAGAATCCCTTGAACCCGGGAGGCAGAGGTTGCAGTGAGCTGAGATCATGCCACTGCACTCCAGCTTGGGTGACAGAGCGAGATCCTGACTTCTTTATATAACTAAACTAAAATAAAGAATTTTCTGTCTCCCAAGGGATTTTGGCACCCTAGATTGGGGCCAAGTCTATAGCTGTAAAATATTTGTTTGTTTTGTTTTTGTTGTTGTTGCTTTTTTTGAGATAGTCTTTCTCTGTCACCCAGGCTGGAGTGCAGTGGCACAATCTTGGCTCACTGCAGCCTCTGCCTCCTGCGTTCAGGTGATTCTCCTGCCTCAGCCTCCTGAGTAGCTGGGATTACAGGTGCCCACCATCACGCCCAGCTAATTTTTGTATTTTTAGTAGAGACGGGGTTTCGCCATGTTGGCCAGGATGGTCTTGAATGGCTGGCCTCAAGTGATTAACCCGTCTCAGCCTCCCAAAGTGCTGGGATTACAGGCGTAAGCCACCATGCCTGGCCTAGCTTTGAATGTTTTAATATAATTTTTGGATAGGAGATATACTCACCATAGGGTTCACGTTCAAAAAGCACAGCAAACAGTCTTCCCCTCACCCTTGCTCCTCAGCCCCCTGCCCTCTTGCCCAGAGTCAGGCAGGTCCCCAATTTCTTATAGTCTTCCAGAAGTGTTCTTGGTGTATACTGTGTATGTTTTGTTAAAGACAGTGCTATTCCACTTAAAAGGTTATAGTATATAAGGCTGGACACAGTGGCTCATGCCTGTAACCCTAGTACTTTGGGAGGCCAAGGCGAGAGGATTGCTTGAGTCCAGGAGATCAAGACCAGCCCCGTTTCTACAAAAAATACAGAAAGTAGCTGGGTGTGGTGGTGTGTGCCTGTAGTCCCAGCTACTAGGGAGGCTGAAGTAGGAGGATCGCTTGAGTCTGGGAGGTGGAGTTTGCAGTGAGCTGATGGTGTCACTGCACTCTAGCCTGGGAGACACAGTGAGACCCTGTCTTAAGAAAAAAGAAAAAAAAAAGGCAATATAAATCAGTTGTACCATGTAAATGCAACTTTTTTTTGGGGGGGTGGGGAGATGGAGTCTCCCTCTGTCACCAGGCTGGAGTGCAGTGGTGCGATCTCAGCTCACTGCAACCTCCACCTCCCAGGTTCAAGTGATTCTTCTGCCTCAGCCTCCCAAGTAGCTGGGACTACAGGTGCATGCCATCAAGCCCAGTTAATTTTTGTATTTTTAATAGAGACGGGGTTTCACCATATTGGCCAGGCTGGTCTCGAACTCCTGACCTTGTGATCCACCTGCCTCGGCCTCCCAAAGTGCTGGGATTACAGGCGTGTGCCACCGCGCCCAGCCTGTGAATGTAACTTTTATAGGCACTGGGAAGCCAAAAAAAATGTATGTGAGTTGCTTTATCTCAGTGGTCTGGATCTAAATCCCTCAATATCTCTCAGGCATGCCTGTACAAGCATGGTGGTGTGGGGGGTGGGGGTGCGAGCACACACTCCTCCCTTTGCCCTTCATTTCACAAATGACAGCATTATACCCGCTGTTCATTTAACACATCTTGAAGACCACTCCTTGAAGATCGTGTACTAATATACAAATAAAGAACTTCCTCGTTCTCTTTTTTCTCTTTTGTGCATGTGCCATAATTTGCTTAACTAACCCCTTACCCAGGGACCTTTATGTTGCTTCCCATCTTTTGTTGCAATTAATAACCTTGCTCTTCATTTTGCACCTGTGTGAATATAAATCAGTTGGATACATTCCTAGAAGCAGAATTGTTAGGTCAAGGGGGATGTGTATTTGCATTTTCAATAGCAATCCCCAAAGGTGGCACAGTGTAAGCTCCCACAAGCCACATATAAGAGTTCACGTTTTGATACATTTTCCAGCATAGTCTGTTACCAAATTCTTTCTCTTTCATCTGAGAGTTTTAAAGAATGGAATTTCACACCAGGCGCGGTGGCTCACGCCTATAATCCCAGCACTTTGGGAGGCCAGAGTGGGCGGATCACGAGGTCAGGAGATCGAGACTATCCTGGCTAACATGGTGAAACCCCGTCTCTATTAAAAATACAAAAAATTAGCTGGGCGTGGTGGTGGGCGCCTGTAGTCCCAGCTACTGGGGAGGCTGAAGCAGGAGAATGGCGTGAACCCAGGAGGCGGAGGTTGCAGTGAGCCGAGATCGCATCACTGCACTCCAGTCTGGGCAACAGAGCGAGACTCCATCTGAAAAAAAAAAAAAGGAATTTCAGTCTGCACTTCTCTTGCCATTGGTGGGGCTGCCTGTGGTTTTTGTTTTGTTTTGTTTTGTTTCTTTTTTGAAGCAGAGTCTCTGTCACCCAGGCTGGAGTGTAGTGGCGTAATCTCGGCTCACTGCAACCTTTGACTCTTGTAACCTCTGCCTCCTGGGTTCAAGTGATTCTCCTGCCCCAGCCTCCTGAGTAGCTGAGATTACAGGCGTGCACCACCATGCCTGGCTAATTTTTGTATTTTTAGTAGAGACAGGACTTTGTCATGTTGGCCAGGCTGGTCTCGAACTCCTGACCTCAGGTGACTCACCTGTCTCGGCCTTCTAAAGTGTTGGGATTACAGGCGTGAGCCACTGCGCCCAGCCTGCCTGTAGTTTTTGACAGGGCACCGGGAAGTGTCACTCGACAGAGTTACTGGGCTGGGTTTGCATGCAAGGCCTCTTTTCATTGCTTAGCCTCTTCCAGGGCTGTTCTGGCCCCTTTCACCCAGGAGGAGCTAAGTAGAGAAACGTATTCCCTTGAGGGGTTTAGTCACTAAAAGTGGGATATTTTCTGAAATTACTGACTTAGAGGACAGAAATGGAGGCACACTGCTTACCTCAGAAGGCTGACTTGCCCATGGTCGTGTTTGAGGATCTGCACCATTTATTCATTCAGTTCAGCAACTATTGATGGAGAGTTTAGTGTGTACCAGGGACGGAGCTGGGCTTGGAGGAAATGAGAAATTGAAGGCCCCACACTCAAGGAAGTTTTGTGTTCTAGCATGACATACAACAATCAAGCAAATGAGGATTTTAAGGAGGGATAAAGGCCAGGTACAGTGACTCATGCCTGGAATTCCAGTGCTCTGGGAGGCTGAGGTGGAGGATGGTTTGAGGCTAGGAGTTCCAGACCAGCCTGGGCAACATAGCAAGACCCTGTCTCTACAAAAAAAAAATGAAATAGTAGCCAGGTGTGGTGGTGCATGCCTGTAGTCCCAGATACTCAGGCGACTGAAGTGGGAGTATCCTTTGAGCCCAGGAGTTCAAGTCTGCAGTGAGCCATGATTGCACCACTATACTCCAGCCTGGTCAACAGAGCAAGACCCCATATATATTATACATAAATATATAATCATATATATAAAAAGAGAGATAAGTGCTGTGAAGAAAATAAAAAGATGATGTAACAGTGACAAAAAAAAAAAAAAGACGGAGTCAGAGAAGACCTCTTGGGGAGGTGACGCTTTAGCTAAGGCACGAAAAAGAAGAAGACAGGCAAAGATCTGGGGAAGGAACATCCAGGCAGAGCAGACAGGCTGTCTAAGAGGGCGTCCAAGAAGCAGAAGTAAAGCTTGTGAGTTAGTTCACGGTAGGTGAAAGGGGGAGACATAACAACTGAGCGTGGAGAAGTGGCCCCAAAGGCCGCAGTGAAGAATCAGATGGTCTTTTGTTGCAGTTTGAAGCTCGGAGAAGGGACTGAGGGTGTTTGCCGACTTCTATGATGTAGCTGTTCCCATGATGACCAATTTCAAATTCCCAAAGTGTTCACTAAACTCAGAGTTAAAAAGAGATGTGTACAGACAGATATCCGTGGGTAAAAGTGATGGCTCCTTTCTTCTCTGGATTGGTTTTATTGAAAGTATGCGGCTTTACACACTTAAAGGGCATTTTATAAAACAAAACATTACAAGCTGATGAGTGGCTCCTCATACCTCTGGGTTAAGCCAGAGAGTGGTGTGCTTTGATTGCTGTTAAGACCATCTGGCTGCTCTGTAGACTTTCTTGAGCCTTTCGAATCAAAGGTGCCTACCCCACCGTCACCACAGGGCCAACCACATCACTTCCTTCCGTTCCCTTCCCACATCCTGCCTGCCTTTCCTGCTAGGGTGCAAACCACAGTCTTAGGTCTTAATCTGATCTCAACAATAGACTTGATCTTTTCTTGAGGCTGATAGATTCCAGTGCCAAAAGTGACTTCTCTATAACTTCTCCTGCCATTGTGTGGAGAAAGTCCAGAGCAGGGAAGAAAACCCCTCCTGACTGTCTACATTGTTTTGATTTCCCTCCTGCCATACATGGAGATATTGGTTCTTGTAGCACGACCTGGGATCCTGCCCTACCCCTCTTCACTTTTGCTCCTGAAATTGTCAGACGCTCGGGAAACTACTCTTATTATTAGTCAGTTGCCTCTGTACTTGGCATAGCACGCGTGGGCACAGAGAGGTCTGTTTGTTTTTCATTTCCACATATAATTTAAAGAGGGGTAAAAGTGTAAACACTTTTATGATGTCTCGCCATCCTTAAAATTCTGAAATTACTTTGGTCTTTGTTGGTCAGCAAATAAATTAATTTTCACTTGAAGAAACAACATTTTTAATGGCTTTCATTCTGGCCTGGCCTCATCCCACGGTCCAATTACTGAGGTAACTATCGCCAGCGAGGAGATGGTGGGAGCCGTAGATCAGAAATTGTTTACCAGGCTAGCAGGCATCGATTTATTCAAGTTATCCGACACAGCTGATCATATTTTATTTTCCCAAATCTTCCCTCTCAAATTGATTTCTCAAAGTTTTTAATACAGGTTTATTTACCTAGCTAATCCATTTATCTTCAGTTCCACTGGTAAAGTCAAGAAAATCTCTACAGGGATCTGTAAAAAGAAAGGCATTCTCTCTGCACCCCTCTCTCCCCTCCCCCTTACACACAAAAGTGCACACGCTGCACGCTCAGGTCCCACACTCTCCCAAGTGCAGCTAATTATCCATGAGACTCTCAAAACTTCTCATCTTCCTGGGCCTCCATTTCTTCTGCAAAATTGGAGATTTGTACCATTTTGGCTTTAAAGTCCTTTCTAACTTGAGATCTTGTAGAATCAGAGTTTAGAGTTGGGGAGGGATGAGAAAGCTCAGTCTCCACAATTCAGTTTTAGAAGAGAAGGCTCTTCCACCAGCAACTGGACAGGTCCCAGCTAATAGCAGCAATGATGGGGGGACAAGGACTGAGACTGCATTCTTGACTACACCTCCCATCCCTGCAGCCTGGGGTTAGTTTTCTCTGTCCCAAGAGCAGAAAGATTTTAAGGCATCAAAGGCCTTTCTCTGGGGTACCCCAGCAAGTGGCTGTGCTGGAAGGTGTCTTCCTATTGTTGCTGGAGCAATGGGTTGGGTAGACAGACCCTGAAGGAGTCTTCAAATGTCTTGAAAAATAATATAAATTGGCCAGGCAGGGCAGCGGCTCATGCCTGTAATCTCAGCACTTTGGAGAGGCTAAGGCAGGAGGATCACTTGAGGCCAGGAGTTGAAGACCAGCCTGGGCAACATAGACCCTATCTCTATAAATAAATTTATAAAAATTAGCCAGACACGGTGGTGTACACCTACTATAGTAGGTTCTAGCTACTCAGGAGGCTGAGATGGGAGGATTGCTTAGCCCAGAAGGCCAAGGCTGCAGTGAGCCATGATCATGCCACTGCACTCTAACCTAGATGACAGAGTGAGATCCTGTCTCAAAAAAAAAAGAGAAAAGAAAATGATAATCCACGAATGAGGCAGACGGCTGCATGTGCTCTCATGAAGGGTGTGGACGTCATAGAATCTGAAGCGTGAGTCCAGCTCTTCTGGGCTCCTAGAGGTGTAGGTGTGCTGGGAACCGTATCAGGTACTGACAAAATGCGTATGGTGCAGCAGCAGTGCGAGGTTAACTTAGGTCTGCATCTCAGAGGTAGGCACCTGTTCCTAGAGTCCTCACCCCTCTCTAAGTCCCAGTTGCAAAGTTAAATGACTTGTTGGCCCCGTCGAATTATGCAGAAATGGTTCATGATCCTTCAGCTCATGGTTCTCTGGATCCAAAATGTGTGTCTTGTTTCATGATCTTATTTCATTTTTATTTAATTTTTTAGAGACAGGTTTTCTCTCTTTTACCCAGGCTGGAGTGTGGTGGCATGATCATGTCTCACTGAAGCCTTGACCTCCTGGGCTCAAGCGATTCCTCCCACTTCAGCCTCCCGAGTGACTGGGGCTGCAGAAACACACTCAGCTAATTTTTAGAGTTTTTTTTTTAGAGACAGGGTCTCACTATGTTGCCCACGCTGGTCTCAAATTCCTGGGCTCAAGCAGTCCTCCCACCTCAACCTACCAAAGTGCTGGGATTACAGGCATGAGCCACCGTGCCTGTCCTCATGATCTTATTTCAGATGAGGCTGCTCTTTTGGCATGTCTCTGCCTTTTCCTCCACTATTGGATGTGCTTCCTGGGTGGATAGTTTACAGAAGAGAAGAGACAAGCAGAGGTATTTGCTGTAATCAAAGACTTCACATTGTCCCCAGGGCTGTCAAACTAAACCCAGTGTCGCCAGGAGCTTATTGTTCTGCAGACTGTTTTTGTGCTGAAACCCATCTTTCTCCAATTCCTTTTTCACAGTGTGCAGTCAGATGTCCCGTGTGTGAGCAGAGCTAAGAGCTGTGACCCACGCAAGCAGAGGCATGCATGGCAGTTGGAGGCCTCCCCAGGTCCCACAAAGGCTTTGCCAATGCGCCACAATATTCCCGTTAACTCCCTGCAATATGGGCTCTGAGATGCCCCCTCCTATCAGGTACAGGTGGCAGAACTGCACAGAAATGGCCATCAATGCACAGAAGGCCACAGCTGGTGGACAGACCCTCTATTCCTGAGTGGGCTGTTTTCTCATTGTTATAAGCTGTGTTTTAAATACTTACCCTGGCACTTTGCCCATAGGTTTGCAAAGTGCTAAATAATAATAAAATGTGGTCCTTCTCCTGAATCAATGAGACAGGTCATGGGTGCCTGTGGACCATGCCAAGAGGATCATGGGGGAGAGTATTTTTCATAAAGAGACACCTCTTGCTGGGTATGGTGGTTCACGCCTGCAATCCCAACACTTTGGGAGGCTGAAGCAGGTTGATCATTTGAGGTCAGGGGTTTGAGACCAGCCTGGCCAACATGGCGAAACCCCATCTCCACTAAAAATACAAAAATTCGCCGGGCGTCTTGGCACACACCTGTAGTCCCAGCTACTTGGGAGGCTGAGGCAGGAGAATCACTTGAACCCAGGAGGCGGAGGTTGCAGTGAGCCAAGATTGCACCATTGCACTCCAGCCTGGGTGACAGAGCCAGATTCTGTCTCAAAAAAAACCTTGGTACAATCATGCCCTGACAGCCTCTGATGGGGCCCGTCTACACTTTGATACAAACTGGGAAAACCTCCTAATCACAGTGTGGCTCTTCCTGGGGTCAGCAGATTCCTCAGGAGTGAGGACTGCACAGTGGATGCTCATCTTAATACAGGAAGAAGAAAAACAATGAGGCTTATCCGCAGCTGTAGAGGAGGCAGTCATTTCCAGCTTTCCAGTCAACAAATAGTTATAGGGCCCTATTGGTCTGTTAGGGCCACAGTAACAAAGTACCACCCACTGGGTGTCTCACGCAACAGAAACTTATTTTCTCACAGTTCTGGAGGCTGAAAGTCCAAGATCAAGGTACTGGCAGGGTTGGTTTCCTCCCCTAAGACCTCTGTCCCTGGCTTACAGATGGCCACTCTCTCGCTGTCTCTTCCTGTAGTCATCGTTCTTTGAGTGCAGGTCCCTTGTGCCTCTTTGTGTGTCTAAATTTCCTCTTGGGTTTTGATATGGCTTGGCTGTGTCCCCACCCAAATCTCAACTTGAATTGTATCTCCCAGAATCCCCATAGGTTGTGGGAGGGACCCCGGGGAGGCAATTGAATCATGGAGATGTTTTGTTTGTTTGTTTGAGACGGAGTCTCACTCTGTCACCCAGACTGGAGTGCGGTGGCGTGATCTCGGCTCACTGCAAGCTCTGCCTCCTGGGTTCACACCATTCTCCTGCCTCAGCCTCCAGAATAGCTGGGACTACAGGCACCCGTCACCACGCCCGACTAATTTTTTTTTGTATTTTTAGTAGAAATGGGGTTTCACTGTGTTAGCCAGGATGGTCTTGATCTGACCTCATGATCCACCTACCTCAGCCTCCCAAAGGGCTGGGATTACAGGCGTGAACCACCGCGCCCGGCCATGGAGATGGTTTTTACTGTGCTATTCTCATGATAGTGAATAAGTTTCATGAGTTATGATGGGTTTATCAGGGGTTTCTGCTTTTGCTTCCTCCTCATTTTTCTCTTGCCGCCACCATGTAAGAAGTGCCTGTCACCTCCCACCGTGATTCTGAGGTCTTCCCAGCCATGTGGAACTGTGTAAGGCCAACTAAACCTCTTTTTGTTCCTAGTTTCAGGTATGTCTTTAACAGCAGTGTGAAAACAGACTAATACAGTAAATTGGTATCAGTAGAGTGGGGCACTGCTGAACAGATACCCGAAAATGTGGAAGCAACTTTGGAACTGGGTAATAGGCAGAGGTTGGAACAGTCTGAAGGGCTCAGAAGAAGACAGGAAAATGTGGGAAAGTTTGGAACCTCCTAGAGACTTGTTGAATGGCTTTGACAAAAATGCTGATAGTGATATGAACAATAAGGTCCAGGCTGAGGTGGTTTCAGATGGAGATGAGAAACTTGTTGGGAACTGGAGTGAAGGTGACTTTTGTTGTGTTTTAGCAAAGAGACTGGCAGCATTTTGCCCCTGCCCTAGAAATTTGTGTAATTCTGAACTTGAGAGAGATGATTTAGGGTATCTGGTGGAAGAAATTTCTAAGCAGAAAAGCATTCAAGAGGTGACTTGGGTACTGTTAAAAGCATTCCATTTTAAAAGGGTAATAGAGCATAAAAGTTTGGAAAATCTGCAGCCTTACTATGCAATAAAAAAGAAAACCCCATTTCTGTGGAGAAATTCAAGCCAGCTTCAGGAATTTGCATAAGTAGCAAGAAGCCTAATGTTAATCTCCAGTCCACAGTGAAAATGTCTCCAGACCATATCAGAGAACTTCCAGACATCCCCTCCCATCACAGGCCTGGAAGCCCAGGAGTAAAAAGTGGTTTCGTGAGCTGGGCCCAGGGTCCCCATGCTGTGTGCAGCCTAGGGACTTGGTGCCCTGTGTCCCAGCTGTTCCAGCCGTGGTTGAAAGGAGCCAATGTACAGCTCAGGCTGTGGCTTCAGAGGGTGGAAACCCCAAGCCTTGGCAGTTTCAACATAGTGTTGAGCCTGCGAGTGCCCAGAAGTCAGGAATTGAGGTTTGGGAACCTGCACTTAGATTTCAGATGTATGGAAACGTCTGGATGCCCAGGCAAAAGTTTGCTGCAGAGGAGAACCTCTGCTCAGTGGAGAACCTCTGCTAGGGTAGTGTGGAAGGGAACTGTGGGGTCAGTCAGAGCCCCCCCACAGAGTCCCTACTAGGGCACTGCCTAGTGGAACTGTGAGAAGAGGGTCACCATCCTCCAGTCCCCAGAATGATAGATTCATCAACAGCTTGCACTGTGTGCCTGGAAAAGCCACAGATACTCAATGCCAGCCCATGAAAGCAGCCAGGAGGGTGGCTGTACCCTGCAAAGCCACAGGGGCAGAGCTGCCCAAGGCCATGGGAACCCACCTCTTGCAAAGCGTGACCTGGATGTGAGACCTGGAGACAAAGGAGATCATTTTGGAGCTTTAAAATTTGACTGTCCTCCTGGATTTCAGACTTGCATGGGCCCTGTAACCGCTTTGTTTTGGCCAATTTCTCCCATTTAGAACACTTGTACTTACCTAATACCTGTACCCCCACTGTATCTAGGAAGTAACTAGCTTGCTTTTGATTTTACAGGCTCATAGGCAAGAGTGACTTGCCTTGTCTCAGATGAGACTTTGGACTGTGGACTTTTGGGTTAATGCTGAAATGAGTTAAGACTTTGGGGGACTGTTGGAAAGGCAGGATTGGTTTTGAAATGTGAGGACATGAAATTTGGAGGGGGCAGAATGATATAGTTTGGCTGCTTCCCCACCGAAATCTCAACTTGAAATGAGAATTCCCACAGGTTCTGGGAGGGACCCGGGGGAAGTAACGGAATCATGGGGACTGGTCTTTCTCATGCTGTTCTTGTGATAGTGAATAAGTTTCATGAGATCTGATGGGTTTATCAGGGTTTCTGCTTTTGCTTCCTCCTCATTTTTATCTTGCCGCTGCCGTGTAAGAAGTGCCTTTCACTTCCCACTATGATTCTGAGGCCTTCCCAGCCATATGGAACTGTAAGTCCAATTAAACCTCTTTTTGTTCCCAGTTTCAGATATGTCTTTATCAGCAGTGTGAAATGGACTAATATAGGTTTTTTTTATTTTGTTTTGGGAGGTTTTTTTTTTTTTTTTTTTAAGACAGAGTCTTGCTCTGTCACCCAGGCTAGAGGGCAAGTGGCACAACAGAGCTCACTGCAGCC
Organism: Rhinopithecus bieti; assembly: GCF_001698545.2. Lineage (NCBI taxonomy): Eukaryota > Metazoa > Chordata > Mammalia > Primates > Cercopithecidae > Rhinopithecus > Rhinopithecus bieti. Next base: position 2,193,128 of record NW_016806084.1, read on the forward strand.
TCAACCTCTGTGGGCTCAGGTGATCCTCCCACCTCAACTGGGACTACAAGCATGAAGGCATGAGCCACCAGTCCTGACTACATTTTTATTATTTTGTAGAGTCTCACTATGTTGCCCAGGCTGGTCTCGAACTCCTGGCCTCAAGTGATCCTCCCATCTCGGCTTCCCAAAGTGCTGAGATTACAGGAGTGAACCACTGTGCCTGGCCCCCTCATAGGCTTTTAGTCCATGTGAGATGGGGAACCTCCAGAGGGGTCTGAGCAGAAAGTGACCTGTCCTGACCCGGGTCCAGCATGGTCACTCTGCTGGCCAAGCTGAGGGCAGATGAGAAGGATGGAGGGGAAGCAGAGCCCAGCAAGGAGTCTGGCACCCTCATGCAGGCCAAGAGGCATAGGGCACGGTGTTCAAACCAGGGTAGTAGCAGTGGAGGTGTAGGAACAATTTAGGGGTTGCCTGTTTTGTGGGGTAAATTTGCTCCCCTCACTGCCCTCCATCCGTGCGTGACCTTGCCCTTTGCTGGAGAGCGATATTTCTGGTCAGGAAGCAATAGCAGCACACCCTCTAATCGGCTCACATTTCTAGAAGGGCTGCCTCCGACACAGGTGGCTGGTGGCTGTTCCAGAAGGGAAGATAAGCTGAGGCTTAACGGGGTCACCTACCATGCCCCATGCCATGTGACTCAAGGTAGAGGCACCCCAGGAAACACTGGGGCCCATTATGAGGATGTGGACAGGTGGTGGTTGGGGGCTGAGGGAGCTCTGCCACACTCTCTTTGGCCCCCGAGGGCTCACCACCTGGCTTCATCTGTTTTCCTGCCTAAATCCACTAATACCGACAGCCCAGTGCAACCCATGAGGCTCTATTTGGCCAGTGACTAAATAAATATTTGTCCTGAGAAGCTGGGTCACATGAGCCTTGGGTGATGGCCTGGCTCCTCAGTGACTTGTATCACTAGAAATGTTGTACCTCCCCAGTGATTTCCCTGATTTCCGCCTAAACACACCTTGCTCAGAGATGCTATGTCCTCATTTACACACCTCATCCTTAATCGCATAAGCAGATTTGGGGCTGGCCTTCAACCTAGGCCATGTTGCAATGCTCCTACATGGTGTAAGCATGGAGCCTCGGGAAGGGGTGTGGTGATCCCCGCTTCTCACTCACAGCCCCCAGCCTCTCCCCAGTCCCTTCACCATCCCCTCATTTCCTCGGACCGTCTGTGATGGAGGAGAGAATTCACCATTATGCTCTGGGCCGGTACTGGAAACTCCACCATTATTGATTGATCTCTTCAATGTAGGGATTGAAGCCCTAATGTATGTGGAAGGGTTAAACTCATTAGTCATTTATATTTAGGGAATGAAGATTCCAAGGTTTGCTTTTGATGTGGAGGGAGAGATGTAGTTGTAGATGGGGAGATTCTGGGGACTAAAGGCATGCATTTCCTCAGGTGGGGCAGCCCTGCGGAATGACTTCTCACAGGAGCTTTAAGGCGTCTTACGTGGAAGGCTCAGTAAAAATGTTTTCCTTGAATCCACCCCTCATGTCCATGTACTCAAACCTTTGGTGGAGACGCTACCCTGCTTGAGACTATTCAACCCTTTGGTTAAGGAAAATATAAAACTTTTAGGAATGATTTTTAGGAATGCCAATGTAGACTCAGGATTTTTTTCTTTTAAGGGAATGAGTTTGTTTAAAATCTCTATGAGCAACTTGAGAAGATAATTTCGGCTTTGCTACTTGCATTCTTCCTACTGCCCACCAGAGGGCACTCAAGCACCCGTCAGCCGGAGTTCCCTAAACCGTGAGTTCCTCAACCGCACCCAGCAGGTTGAGTTAGAACAGGGGAAAGTTGACCCGCTAAGTGTCTCCTGAAAGGGACATCTAGAAGCTGCTGCCTGTGACTGAGAAAAATACAAATTTTCTCAGTCATGCAGTAGGATGTACAGCCACCGTCTCTCTGCGGTCACGTTTGCTGTGTTACTCACATTCCCAGAGAAAAAAGCTGTGTGCCTGGCTTTAATATCCTTTCCAGTAGTCTTTATTTCCTCTTCTTGGGCACATTAAGGAATGTTTCGTACCCTGTCACATCAGAGGGAAAAAATGAATGTTCTGCAGAGTGAGTTTAGGGCATACCAGTTATCAGGGACCCGAGGCCTGACTTGGCCAGAGGTCGGATGCGGCAATACCCGAGTGCGGAGTGTGTAATCACCCACGGGCCGGGGCTTCCCTCACTTAAAGTTCAGCAGCAGGGCAACCGCAGTTCACCACCTCGTGTCTCCCGCACCGCATCCGGCGTATTTTAAAACTGGATTCCACTTGGCTAGCATGAAGTAGGCAGCAAGGGCCATGAGCATAAAAGTCTTGGTTATGGACTTCAACATTCATAATAACAAAGTTATTGACAGGAATTCAGTCTTAAAATTAAGTAGGAAGTAGGAGGGACCCTAATACCCTCCTGGAAGCCTCATTATTTACTGACTATTGTACAGTTCCAGATGTTCAGGTAACTTTTCTTAGCAGAGTACGTTTCTGTTTTTAATCGTTGGTTCATGCAGAACCATTAGGATGCAATTCTTACTAAATCAGTGGCTTCAGCAAGGCACGATGACTCACACCTGTAATCCCAGCACTTTGGGAGGCCAGTATGGGAAGATGGCTTGAGGCCTGGAGTTTGAAACCAACCTGGGCAACATGGCAAGACCTCCATCTCTACAAAAAAAAAAAAAAAAAATTAGCTGGGTGAGGTGGTACACACCGGTGGTCCCAGCTACTCAGACGGCTGAGGCAAGAGGATTGCTTGAACCCAGGAGTTTGACATTGCAATTAGCTCTGACCGCAACACTGCACTCTATCGTGGGGGACAAAGGGAAACCCTGTAGACAGCTCCAGGAGCCACAACAAGCTTTTCACACATGAAGCACTCCTACCAAAAATGATGAATCCAATCAAGCCTTCACACCTGACAGTTAATGAGAAATACAAGGATAGAGGATCAAGTTAAATATCACAAGAAAACAGCCAGCCAAATCCAAAATGCAGAATACTCTGATCTGTCGATCTGTTCAAATTGTCAATATTATTGGGGGGAAAAAGGTGGGAGGGCTGTTCTAGAATAGAGATTAAAGAGATATAACCAAATGCAATGACTGAATCTTGGTTGAATCCTGGTTTAGAGAAAAAACTGTCTTATTCTGTTTGGACTGCTAGAACAAAATACCATAAACTGGGCAGCTTATAAACAGCAGAAATCTATTTCTCATAGTCCTGGAGGCTGGGAAGTCAGAGCAAGGTGCTGGCAGGTTAGGAGTCTGGTGAGTTCTTGCTTCTTCAGGGATAGCATCCTCTCACTGTGTCCTCATGTGGTGGAAGAAGGAAGGTCGCTCTCTGGGGTCCCTTTTATAAGGGCACAAATCCCATGTATGAGGGCTCCACCCTCATGACCCAGTCATCTCCAAAAGGCTTCACCTCCAAATACTATTACATTACTTATTAGGTTTTCAACATATAAACTTTGAAGAGACAAACATTCAGTCCTTAACTATAGAAGTATTTTTCTTGGTGTGTGACAATTAGGGCAATTTTAATAGGTCTGAAGGCCAGGTGCGGTGGTTCATGCCTGTAATCCCAGCACTTTGGGAGGCAAAAGTCGGCAGATCTTGACACCAGCCTGGCCAACATGGTGCATCCCCGTCTCTACAAAAAAAAAAAAAAAAAAAAAATTAGCCCGGTGTGGTGGTATGCACCTGTAGTCCCTGTTACTCAGGAGGCTAAGGTGGGAGGATTGCTTGAGCCCAGTATGCTGAGGTTGCAGTGAGCCATGATTGTGCCACTGCACTCCAGCAAGGGCAACAGAACAAGATTTTGTCTCAAAAAAACAAACCAAAACAAAAGCATACAAAAGTCTAGGAATGTGAATTTTCTTAGGGGTGACTGGCACTGTAGTTCCGTAAGGGAGTGTCCTTGCTCTGAAGAGAAGCACCCTGGGAAGCACTAAGGAGTGAAGGGCATGATGACGGCAACTTATTTTTAAATGACTCAGGAGGAAAAATAGGAAGATGAAATACGGCAAAACATTAACATTGCTGAATCTAGATGGTGAGCGTAAGGGAGTTCGTTGTCCTCTACTTTTCAGTATGACTGAGCATTTTTATAGTAAAATATTGGAATAAATGATGGTCACAGTGTCATTTGCTTTGGGTGGGTGACTCAAGATCACTGAGCTTCCCTGTCTTTCACGGAGTCACCATTTACCTATTGCAAGAAAGAAGAGGTGTCTGTGCCTGGAATCGCACCCTTCCCTGAATGAGTACTGCTTTCTCTCTTTGGTTTTCTGAGTGTGCCACTCTAGATAAAACGAACTCAAGCCTTTATCATCATTCCAAATGCTTTGAAACCATAGAGTGAGTTGGTTTCCCAATCAAAGAGAACATTGCTTTTATGACTGTGGGTACAGTCATCAGTGTGCTGAGGGGGAGTGGGGGTTGTGGTGTCAGGCCATGTTCAAAATGCTATTTGATTAGAAAAAGAAATCAGTTCTCTTCAGCCCTGAATGAGCAGCAGTATCATATATTGGTTGCTTTTCCTTAAGACATAAATATTCACAGTGGTCCATCAGCTACTCTGATTTCATTCTGAAATTTTGTAGTCCCTCTGTAAAATTCATTCTTCCACCCACCCATCCACTTACTCAGGGATGGGAGCTATGGGTAATGGGGCAGGGAGGAAAACATGATGCAACCAAAACCTGGAAGCACATTTGTGATGTTATTACAAGCAAGAACTGCATCGCCCAATGAGGATATGGGAAGGAAAAAAGCCACATCATCCGTCTATAGCAGTATTTCTAAACCTTCAATAATTCTTTAAAATGTGTGATTTCTGTCATGTCTGAGGATCATTATTAACTACAGGACAATTATCTGATATCCTCCCTTAAATCCATTTACTTAAAAAAAAAAAAACACTAAATGCCTACTTTGGTCTCATCCTAAACATTATTACCCATAAAGTCATGGCTTTAAGGTGCTAATTATATTTTTTCTAAGACATTAATATGCATAGCTAGATTCTCTCATATTTTGAACAGTATACATAATCAGTCACATGTATACAGGAATCTACTTTTCAGAAAAGGACTTGGGGGCAAACGGATTGAGCTAAAAGCACTGGCTTATATGTGTGCCTGTGTATAAAACACATGCATTTTAACTAACCTTCGCCATTTTATCCTTTCCTTCTTTCTGTGAAGGCCTTTAGTAGTAAGTCAGTGATTTAAACTGCTTGGTACAATTACTTTTCCAGAGTCTGAAAGATGTATGATTCAGGGAATATTTTGCTGATTAGAACATGAGCAGAAGTCCTGAATACTCAGAGATCACATATCTATGAAGTCCAGATGCAAAGAGAACCTTTTGATGTAAACATATCAAATATGCTTCAAAAATTTAGAATAGTAAATGTAATGTGAAGCGACTGAAGACGTTTTATAGGTAAGATTTTGGGTCCATTGAGATTTTTCTCAGCACTTTGTTTTAGTCTTAAAGAAGTGGTACCTTGAGGCCACCTCCTCATTTCCCTTTGAATAAATCATCCTGATTTTCATAATGAGTTGCTTTCTTGGTGCAGAGCTGTGGGCGTGCAGGTTGGTGTTTCAAATGTACTTTAGTTGCTTCTGTCCTTCGTTTGGCAAATATTTATGGCGTGCCTATAACATCTAGCTCTGGGTGCCAGGGAGACAATAGAAAGTGAAAACATGGTTCCTCCCCAGGAGCTTACAGTGTGGGAAATAGACACTAATCATCTCCCAAATCAACAGCAAATTGCCCCCAAGGAAGTGGTGTTAGAGCTGAGATCTGTGTAGGGGAGACAAGAGGATGGACCAGGCAAAGGGAACATTCACAGCAAAGGCCGCTTTTGTGGTAGGGAGGTGGGAGAGCATCTCCCTTCCAAGGACCTGGAAGAATGCCAGAGTGGCTGGAGTCTGTGGCCACCCGGGGCTGGACCACAGCCATGGTGAGAAGTTTTGTCTTTGCCCATTGGGGAACCACTGAAGGGCTTAAATTCCTCAACAAAATGGAGGTTCTGTCAGTAATGAAAAAGGCAGAAGTGGGTATCAGGTATACAGGCAATAGTGCTTACAGAAGCACCCCAAACATACCTACCCAAAACAGAACCCAGATTTTCCCATTTCCCACTGCTCCAAACCTGCTTGTGGTTCACTGTTTCTCACCTCAGTGAATGGCCTCACCATCCATCCTGTAGCTCATGCTAAAAATCTAGGTGTCAGCCATATCTGCCTCTTCATCCCCCATACCTAGTCCACAGCCAAGCTCTGTCCATCCCACCTGTATGAGTCCATCAGTGTTGCTATAAAGGAATACCTGAGGCTGGGTCATTTATTTTTAAAAAGAGGTTTATTCGGCTCATTGCCCACTTCCTTGAGGCAATTAGCCATTGATTTGGGAGATGACTTGATTAGCATCTATCTCCCATAGCTCCATGAGGAGGAACAATGTCTGTTTTGTTCTCCATTGCCTCCCCAGCATTCACAGCCTAGATGTCATAAGTATGCAATACATATATGTCAAATGAAAGACAGAAGCAGCTAAGTACATTAGTATAAGAAGCATGGCACCAGCATCTTCTGGTGAGGACCTCAGGAAGCTTCCACTCATGGCAGAGGAGAGGCCAGCAGGAATCATTTGGCAAGAGAGAAAGAAGGGGTCGGGGGAGGAGAAGGTGACAGGTTCTTTTTAACAATCAGTTCTCTCGGGAACTAACAGAACTCACTACTGCCAGGACAGCACCAAGCCTTTCATGAAGGACCAGCCCCCATGACCCAAATACTCCCACAGGCCTCACTTTCAACATCGGGGACCACATTTCAACATGAGGTTTGGAAGGGTCAAACTATATGTAAACGATATCATCCCATCTTAAACATCTCTGGAACTCATTCAATTCTCCATCTCTACCTTCAAATTCATGCGACTGTCTGTTGCCTGAACTGCCATGGTTTCTCAACTGCTCCGTGACCCTTGTGCCTCTACAATCTGTTTTCCACACAAAGCGATGTTTTCAAAATACAAATCTGATCATGGATCTCCTCTGCCTCAAGTCCAGGCAGAGATCCAGGGAAAATCTCAGCCCAAGCCGATCATGGCGGACTCACTCCACTTGCCGTTGACTGGTTTTGTTGCAGCCAGAGACTTATTTCTGGCCATTGAAACCTGCGGGCATTTCTTCTGCGGAGCTTCTGGGAAAAGTATTCATGTATTTCAAAAGGGACCACTGGAAGAAAGGGATACTTTTAATTTTGTGAGATCCTGGGTGTGCTTGGAGTGCCGTAGCCATCTTGCTACCAGCCTGAAAGTACAATTCCAGGGACTGCAAGGAAAGCAGAGCCTGAAGACCAGGGCACCACCTCTGGAGATAAGCGTCCCATGGGAGAGAAATCCCCTTGCTAAGTAAGCCGGTTTAAGTTGGCTTTTCTGCCATGTGCAGTCTGATGCTGGTGTGTCTGAGGCATCCGGTGCCAAGTGGGCAGTTGACGACATGCACTGGAAGCTCAGTGGATAGATGTGAGCTGGAGAAATACCTATGTGGGTCCTCGGTGAAAACTGAAGGATGGGGAAAGGATGAAAGCAGAAAAAAAGCTCTGAAGAGGATAATGTGCTTCAAAGAAGACTGGGAGGAAATGGGCCACAGAGGTGCCAAAGACCACCTGTGGCCTAAAAAAGGATTTCCTGCTCGCCTGCCTTTCTGTATTAAGACTCGTATTAAAAGGCATTATAACATTTCTAAATGTGTCCTAAGTGGACAAAAGGAAGTGGCTCAGAAGTGTTTTCAGCTGGGGGAGGAAGCTGGGTTTCAGAACCAAGTCCTAGGATTAACATCAGGAGAATCTGGCTTCCTGCCCTTCAATAAGTCACTTACCCGAATCTCGGAGGCAACCAAAAATGGACCAAACAACCCGGCCAGAGAATGTGTCTTCTCTTATGAGTGTAAGACACTGAGGCGGTGTCACAGACAGGTCAGCGCCTCTGGTGTCTAGAGAAGGGGGAGCGGCTTGCGGGGAGAGGGCTGTCGCCCAAGTGTGGAAGTGGAGTGCTGAGATTGGAGGGACTAACCACAGGGAGGCACCGTTGGTAAGAAGAGGCCTGGAAAGCCGCTGGCAGCGATCACAGAATCAGGCCAGAGAGAGACCTCTATGGGAAAGGAGACAGGAGATCCAAGTGAAAGCGTGTGAGTTAAAAGAAAAAACTAAAAAAAAAAAAAAAAAAAAGAATGACCAGGAACTACGTTGCCATAGGAGAGGTTCTCCAACTTCAGTGTGCGCCAGAATCAGCAAGGGAACCGTGACAAATGTGGATTCCTGGTCCTCAGCCTCCCCCCTCCCCCCAGCCCCTGGCCCCCACTCCGATGCTGCAGGCTGGGGCGACAAGCACAGGTTTACAAGGCTCCTCTGGTTGCTGTAGTGCCCAGGGCCGACTTGCAGCTGAGATCCCTTCAGCTCCTGCACTGATCAAGCGAACGGGCGTTTCTTGGCCCCACGCCAAGCGTCCTTCCGACCCCTGCAACCCTGTGGGCCCAACGTGGCGGCCTCGGGCCTCGCAGCGCTGCCCAAAGCAGTAGGACCCTGCGCTGGGAGCCACAGAGTAGTCTCGCGGCCCGGCCCTCCCACAAAGCTTGGCTCAGGGACACCATCCTGCAACCCAGCCCCTGTGCATGGCGATTGCGCTGTGGCCTGACCGCACAAACCTCTGGGCGGGTCTCCATCGTGACTGGCAGACGCCCTGGCCAATTGTGACCCGACGCTTGTTTGTCTCTGCCCATCCCTCCCGGCGGGGGGGGGCCGATACTTCCAGGACTGACAGGTCGTCCCAGGCGCTATTACGTAAGGGGAGGGTAAAGTGCAGCCCCACCCAAACTGGGGTGATTTGATTTGCAGGACGGAGTGTGGTTTTTCCAACGCCCCCGGAAGAACGTCCTTGACGGGCAGGTGTGAGAGCCAGTTGGCGCCGGGAGGCAAGGCGGAAGCCTCGGGCCCCAGGAGCGTGCACCACGGGGCGGAGCCTGGTGCGGAGGGCTGGGCAGGGTGGGGCGGGGCGGGGATCAAGCAGGGGTAGGGCTGGCGCTGCGGCCGGAGATGCTGTCGGGCCGCGACGGCGCTCGGCAGCCAGGAGCTCTGCATTGAAGGCACCGGGAGGAGGCGCACTGCCAGGCAGGCTGGTAGGTACGTGAGGACTGACGTGTTGGTAAATCTGGCCGCCAGCTTCCAAAGACCCGGCATTTGTCCATCCTGGGCACTCGCGACTCGGCGGCGACGGCGGCCGCAGTGGGACACGGAGGCGGGGCCGGGCACCTGTGCGCGTTTGCAGGCACCTGCTGCGTTGGCCGCCTCGCAGCCCGGGACCACTGCTGGGGACTGCGGCTCAAGCTGGGCAGGCCCGGCCCGAGGGAAAGAGGCAGGCCCAGCTGGCTCGCCCCGGCCCATGCCCACCCTCCCCGGCCAGGTCCCGATCCCGAGCTCTGGTTAAGGGGGCGTCGCCGGACCCCAGAGCCCCCCACTGGAGGGGCCCGCGGCTCCCAGGCCAGCTTCGAGCTAACTGCGAGGCCAGGACAGGGCCCCCGCCTTGCATCACCTCGAGACAGGTTTGTCCAGATTCCCTGAGTGCTCAGAGACGGGTTTCCGCCCGCGGTGAGGGTGCCGGTCCGAGGCCGCCGCAGGTCCCTGCTGTCCCCAGCAAGCCTGGCCTGGGCCGTTTTCATCTTTTTTCTGGCCGCTGCTCTGTCTCCTCTTAACGTGTAATTTCTTAAGTCCGATTCGGGGTGATGTGAGTGCGCTGTGGCATGAAGAGTAACAGCAGCACTCATGTTTTAGCCTAGTTTTAGCTCTGCCTATCATTCGCGCAGGCTGAAGACCCAGACTTCTCAGCTGGGTGATGTAAAGGAATGCAGCCGTGGCTGAACAGGCAGAAATTCTAAAATTGTTTCCCAATGACAAGGATGTAACCTATGTCGTGCTTCCATCTATGTCATTCTTCTCAGAACATGTATGCTGTGCTTGTCCTAGACTAGACCCTGAAAAGTGTACTACACTTTCTCGTGATTATGTTGCTGCTGGAAACATTGGATTAAAAGATCCATGGCAAAGTTAGGCAGCAGAAGACAATATCTCCTGCTTAATGATAGGCAGAAGTGGGGACAAAATTTATTGGATTTTAAAGGAGAATTCTTAAAGAGAATCCTAACGCGTTTCACCTGAAAGAGACTTTACAGGTTTGCACCAACCCATTAAATGTATGTGGTGGAGTGCACCACTGTGTCCCAAGGGATGGGGTCCCATGTTAGGTGTGTCCTAGAGGACACTGGGGTGCTGCACATTACTGCTGGATCTGAAAATCAGTGTCTTCATTTGAGCCAAACGGGAACATTCCCCCGCACATTATTGATATCCCAAGTATATTCACTGTGTCATACTCACCTTTAAAAGCAGATTTGCGGAGAGCTGTTGTTACTTATTGGATGTTACCCATGCTAGTAGAAGAACCAGGATCTTCATTCCTCTGATTTAATTACTGGGTGGCATTTTCTCTTCGAAAAGAAAACAGCAATAATAGGCACTGACAAGGTATGGATGACCTGGGTTGAGTAGGTCCCTGGATGTCACAAGCTTATCAGAAAAGACAAATTATTGCTGACTGGGGACAGTTAGTACATAGTTTGCTCATGACCTGCTTAAGAAATTAGGAAAACGTTGCTTAGTTTTGACCCTTTTCACCTTCAGCCTTTTGACTGGTACAAGTAGGAATTCAGAGAAGGAGCTCTGCTTTAAAGGTAACAGAGCCTGGGGGAAAATCACCAGGGCAGAGAAGTTGCTGTTCTTACAGCTGGGCTTGGTTGCTTTTCCTTTGCTTCTTTGTATTTTTAGTAAATGACCCCGACTTTATGAGCTTTGATACATGCTTTCTTATCCACGACTTGAAGCTTCCGCTGGAAGATCTGTACTTGTGAAACGTCTCTCTTGCGTGCCTCGTGTTGTATTTGTCTGGATTGCTTGGCAGTTCCTTAAGTACGTGATCCTGCAGTTTCTGTATGTTTCGAAGTTGTAGAAGGCAATTTATTGGGGGATGGTACTGACAGGACTCAGGTAACTTCTTCTGTCGTCTTAGTGACATACGTGTGCTCTGCCTTCCCTGTTTTCTCTTATTTCTTTGGCTAATGCTTTGCTGGAGGAATCATTTTGTACTCAAGTGAGTTGGGGCAGCTCTTAAATCAGCCTCCTTGTATCTTTATTGTTTGTTCCCATAACCCTGGGAACAGTGATACAACTTTTGTGTATGTGGGTACAGTGCATTCTGAATCTGGCTTTCCTGTTAGTTAAATGCTGAGATGTGCTAGTAGCAACTGTTGTCCATATCTTCTGAACTTCTGGCACCAAGGCTCATCTGTGTCACTGAGTAATCTGAATCCTGGCTAAGGGACCTGGTGCACAGATTCTTATAGACATCTAAAAGTGTGAAAGAAATTAGAACCAGAAAAGGAAGTGGGTATAGAAGGAAACTATTTCTGAAGATGCCTGAAGACCCTTTCCTAGGTTTTTGCAACCCTTTGTTATATAACATATTGTATATCCAGGGTATCATAGTTAGTTATTCATCATTTCAGAAGTCTTAACAGTTGGCCGGGCATGGTGGCTAACGCCTGTAGTCCCAGCACTTTGGGAGGCTGAGGTAGATGGATCACTTGAGGTCAGGAATTCAAGACCAGCCTGGTTAACATGGTGAAACGCTGTCTCTACTAAAAATACAAAACTTAGCTGGGCATGGTAGCAGGCACCTGTAATCCCAGCTACTCAGGAGGCTGAGGCAGGAGAATCACTTGAACTCAGGAGTTGGAGGTTGCAGTGAGCTGCAATCACACCACTGCTCTCCAGCCTGGGCAACACAGCGAGACTCCATCTAAAAAAAAAAAAAGTCTTAATTGTTGGTGTTGACTTGTTTCTATGTTTCCCCATCTTGTTTTAAGGTAGAGTGAATGTTGAAGACAGAAGATTTGGATGACACGCCACTGAATTTCTTTGTTTGGAATACACGTTATGAACCCTTTCTGGAGCATGTCTACAAGCTCTGTACGCAAAGTAGGTATAGTGATAAATTCAGTAAGGAAACTCATTTTCTTGTGTCTGAAAACAGGGTCAGAATGAAGGCTAAAATAATCTGTCACGGTCCCCTGTAATCTTGACAAAATTACCTGATTTTTCTAGTTAAGGTCTTACACTCTTGAGAAGTAATTATTTTGTTGGTTAAAGTGTGTTTCTGAGACTGGGATTGCATCTCAAGTAGAAATTGTTCTGGTCATCACAATTCTAAGATGATTGAGGTTATATTTACACATGATGAAATTTGTGACATATTGTAGTTTTCTACTAAACTTCAAGTTTCTACGGTTAGAACAGCTGTGGGAAAGGCTAGTCTGATATCAAGTCAGACTTGAGGGGCACTAGTTTAATTTTTCTAAATAAAATGATTTTTTTAAAAATGTTTTTTCATTTTGGGAAAGATTAAAATAGGCAAACAATAAGAAAATAAAAACCGGTTGGGCGCGGTGGCTCACGCCTGTAATCCCAGCACTTTGGGAGGCTGAGGTGGGCAGATCACGAGGTCAGGAGATTGAGACCATCCTGCCTAACACGGTGAAGCCCAGTCTCTACTAAAAATACAAAAAAATTAACCAGGCGTGGTGGCGGGCACCTGTAGTCCCAGCTACTTGGGAGGCTGAGGCAGGAGAATGGCATCAACTTGGGAGGCAGAACTTGCAGTGAGCTGAGATTGCGCCACTGCACTCCAGCCTGGGCGACAGAGCGAGACTCCATCTCAAAAAAAAAACAAAAAAAACCATAATCCCACCTCTAGGAGAATAAACACCACTATTACTTTTTTTCTATGTACATGACATATATCTCTTCCTTACTTGTATGTAGTAATGAAGTACAAGTGCAGTTTTGCTACATTGGCATATTATATTGTGCTAAAGTCAGGGCCTTTAGATGCACCCATCACTAGAGCAATGCATATGATATACATGTTTTTATATAGCTAATTAAACAGCCTTTGGTTGTACTTGCGCCAAGGAAGTACCTATGAGATGGTAGTTTAGTCTCTGACTCATGTCGACCTATGTCTTTGATGAAGGATGACGGTTTATGCTGGTGATATTTGAAATGTCAAAACATACCTAGTAGGGACAAATCAAAATCAGACCCAAGCAAGTGAGAGAATAGCTTCACTCTTTGTTTCTAACCCAGGTGCTAACAGGCAGTGACTAATTTCATCCACACTATTTTGAGCTTCTTAGCACCTAACCTTCTGTAGCATCTAAGTGCTGGGGGACTTTTCTAGCCTTGTACAGTTGTCTAATTGCTTAGAAACCCCTTGCCCTCTTTTTGGGGCCACTAGGAAAAACCATTTCTTTGTGTGTTTCAGTTAATCCTGTACACACTGATTGTATCATCCTTATAGGATGAGTTTCCCTATATGAAAGAGTTTCTCTAATGCTTTGGTCTCGCTTCAGCTTTGTCTTCTCTTTATATGACCTGCCTGCCCAAAGGACTTTCTAGTCATCTTGGTCATGGTGTTAGAATGTGCTTGTAAAGGAGCAATTCCAGCATTTAGGCCATGGAGCTAATAATGTACTCTTGTGATTTAAGAATCATCTTAACAGATATTCTTACAACTTCATCTTGTATAGCGATCTGAAGGTGAAGAGAAGACATTAACAGGGGACGTGAAAACCAGTCCTCCACGAACTGCACCAAAGAAACAGCTGCCTTCTATTCCCAAAAATGCTTTGCCCATAACTAAGCCTACGTCTCCTGCCCCAGCAGCGCAGTCAACAAATGGCACGCATGCGTCCTATGGACCCTTCTACCTGGAATACTCTCTTCTTGCAGAATTGTAAGTTCTTAACAAACTATTTGGTTAAATTAGGAACGATCCTTTAAAGTGAAGAATGAAATTTATTCTGATGGGCGCAGTAAAGGGCAGACATTTAATCTCAAAACTCAAACCTGTCCCTTTCCAGTATCAGACTGAATAAATATAAAACTATAGGCTATTGCTGGTGATAAAATCTTTCTTAACCAAGAGTTAGGTAGAGTTATAAAAATAGCCTCTCTTAAAGATTCTTTAGAGCTCGGGTGAATATGATTTAAAGGCAGAGGGTACTTTCATTTCCATGTCTGTGTTGGAGAGTAAAAAAAGGAAGAAACTAAGGTTTATTAAGAACCTACAGTAGACTGGCCGGGCACGGTGGCTCACGCCTATAATCCCAGCACTTTGGGAGGCTGAGGCAGGTGGATCACGAGGTCAGGAGTTCAAGACCAGCCTGGCCAAGATGGTGAAACTCCATCTCTACTAAAAATAGAAAAATTAGCCAGGTGTGGTGGCGGGCACCTGTAATCCCAGCTACTCAGGAAGCTGAGACAGAGAATCACTTGAAGTCGGGAGGTGGAGGTTGCAGTGAGCCGAGATTTCGCCACTGCACTCCAGCCTGGGCGACAAAGCGAGACTCCATCTCAAAAAAAAGAACCTACAGTAGATTGGGAACTTAATAAATGCGGTCTTGGTTTATGTGAGGTGAGGAACCTGCCTCCTGGAGAGATTTTTCTGGAGAGCAGGACAGTGGGAGAGTGGCCGTCTCTGCCTTCTTGGTCAGGCCTGTCTGGAGGGTGGTGCTCCATTTGGTTGTCGCCTTGTAGTCAGCCTCCTGACAGATGGAGGACAAGGCCTAGCAGGGAGGGACCAGGAAGCCAGACCTTAGGGATCAACAGTTGGAGGAACTGGAGAAGTTTTCTTGGAGAAGAGAAAGTTTAAGCATGTATTAAAGCTGTCTTAATATATTTGAAGGTCTGTCACAAGGAAGGATCTGACTTACTCTATATGACCCCCAAAGGCAGGACTTGGCAATTCTAGGGAAGAGACAAAGATGTGGGCTCCATGTAAGGAAGATGCTGACTGGTCACCGAGGTCTGCAGCTGGGCTGCAGTTGCGCATGGTTGTGGAGTGCAAGAAGCCAGGGTGCAGAGTGCTGGCAGCGACCCTGTGGTGCCTGGCACACACGGGGGCTCCAGCACTGCACAGACGCAGATGGCATTTCATTTGAGAATTTGTTAAAAGGACAGAAAGTTTGGAGAATTCTTAATTTCCATAATTTAAAAATTCCTTTGTATACAGTTATTTTAAAAGCATCCTTGAGCCAGGCACAGTGGCTCATGCCTGTAATCCCAGCTGCCTGGGAGACTGACGCAGGAGGATCACTGGAGCCCAGGAGTTCAAGCCCAGCCTGGGCAACAGAGTGACCACCCTGTCTTTAAAAAACAATTAAAGATTTCCCAGCTGTGGACCTATAGTCCCAGCTACTCAGGAGGCTGAGGTGGGAGAATCACTTGAGCTCTGGAATGTGAGACAAGTGTAGGCCATATAGTGAGACCTCATCTTTTTTTCTTTTTTTTTGAAATGGAATCTCACTGTGTCACCCAGGCTGGGGTGCAGTGGCAGAATCTCAGCTTACTGCAGCCTCCGCCTCCTGGGTGCAAGTGATTCTCCTGCCTCAGCCTCCTGAGTAGCTGGACTACAGACATGCGCCACCACATCCCACTAATTTTTGTATTTTTAGTATAGACTGGGTTTCACCGTGTTGGCCAGGCTGGTCTCAAACTCCAGACCTCAAGTGATCTGCCTGTCTCGGCCTCCCAAAGGGCTGAGATTACAGGTGTGAGCCACCACACTCAGCCTATGAGACCTCATCTTTTTTTTTTTTTTTTTTTAAACCAAAAAAAATTAAAAAAAAAAAGGCATCCTTGACCCTTCCCTCAATGTATTAATGTTGTAATGGTCAGAGGGTCTGAGGCCCCAGTGTAATTGGCTGGGTGTGATTTGGTAGTAATGGCCCCTTTGGCTCTATAATGGAGGCCTTGTGTTTGAGGCTGGGCAGCGAGTTGGATAGGCCTCTATTGTGGTGATTAAATCTGTATTAGAACACAGAACTGCCTTTTCTGGCAAACTTCACTGTAGTAGAGACATCTGCCAGCCATGTTGCTATTGACATGCTGAATTTTAGCAACTTAAAAATGAACTAGATAATAACTCGAAAATG
Organism: Rhinopithecus bieti; assembly: GCF_001698545.2. NCBI lineage: Eukaryota > Metazoa > Chordata > Mammalia > Primates > Cercopithecidae > Rhinopithecus > Rhinopithecus bieti. The sequence goes on from NW_016806084.1 coordinate 2,209,286, forward strand.
ATTAAAAATAAGTGAATGGAAAGTAGGTAATAAAAATGATAAACTTAAGGCCTGATAAACTAGTTCTTCATAAAATCCAGGATTGGCAGGTTAGTGACCAGAATGGCTGTGAGTGGGTAACTGGGTCCCGGAAGAACCAGTGTAGGCTTTGTGTCGGTACACTTGTTGTTTCTTGTTTTCAGCACCTATTTTCCCGTTCTCTGGCAAGGCCCACAGAGTTCAGGTGTCTGCATCAGGTGTCCGTTTGAGAGCAGGGCGTGTGAGAGCCACACAAGGATGCCTGCCCTCCCCAGGCAGCACTGCGAGTCTGAACATTGCCCTCTGCTGTGGGATCTTGTGATTAAAATGTAAAATGACAACTTTGTGACCCGATTCCAAGAAATCTTAATTTATCTAACATTGTATTTTAAAAGTTTTTGAATGATCATCCACAGTCACAAAAGCATAATTTTACAGATACTCTCATTGACCTCAACTGTACATAACTGACCTCAGGTTGCATTATTCGGAATTACCTATAGGCTGGTTTCCAAGATGATGTTTTGGAAGAGCAGATTTCTGGGAGGAAACTTGATTCTTCATTTTTCCCTGTTTGGCTTTAGTTCTTACTGTGGGGCCCCTGCTGGCCTGCTTGTTTCTCTGTGAGCTGCTGCTATGAAGCTGGTAGTGGGCAGCGGTCAGGGCCAGGGCTCTGATCGTGTCAGGTGAGAGATTGTGAGAACTTGGCTTGCAGGGTTTGGGTATCAGCTGCCCCTTGAGGGGCCATTCATTGTCTCAAAGTGAATGTGGGGTGGTTTCATCTTCATGTGTCATTTGTATCCACACAAATTAATAACTCTGCTTTTGTTGTAGTACCTTGGTTGTGAAGCAGAAGCTACCAGGCGTCTATGTGCAGCCATCTTATCGCTCTGCATTAAGTAAGATGAGGATTCATTCTTAATTTATGGGCACATTTAGTTCCTCCCACACAAATTTAGGCCTTAACTCTTTTATTTTTTCCTACAGTGTGGTTTGGAGTAATATTCATACGGCATGGACTTTACCAAGATGGGGTATTTAAGTTTACAGTTTACATCCCTGATAACTATCCAGATGGTGACTGTCCGGTAAGTTGGAGACACAGTCTGGCTTCATTTGTGGATCAGCGAGAAGGGCTAAAAGGGCTTACAGCTTTCCTGGTTCTTTTCCTGACCTGGTACCTTTATGATTTATCTACCCAGTAGTTGTCCAGGGGGACTTCTGTGCTTTGCAGCAGCTTCCGGCATGCCATCAGAGCTTTGTTTCTCTGCTCAGGGTCTGCAAGGGAGGCTGGCTGCCTGCCATCCTGCAGCACTCACCAGGTGAATGGTGGCCCTCAGGCTCTAGTGGAGAGGGAGTTTTCCCCGCTTCATCTCAAAATTTAGTTTTTCAGGAAAATGGTAGAAGTAGTTAAGTATCCCTCTTGAGGCAGCTCTTTAGCTTTAAATAACGTGACTGCCTTGTCCTGAAGCTCTTTTTATCACGATTCCTATGGGTCTCATAAGTGCCATTGCTTCCATTAAAGGACACGTCTCTCTTTATTTAAATACAGCGCTTGGTGTTCGATATTCCTGTCTTTCACCCGCTAGTTGATCCCACCTCAGGTGAGCTGGATGTGAAGAGAGCATTTGCAAAATGGAGGTAAGTAAGTAAATGGTTTCTTTTAGTGACATAATACTGCAAAAGGACGCCTCAGTAATCACGCCATGTTTCCCTTTAGGCGGAACCATAATCATATTTGGCAGGTATTAATGTATGCAAGGAGAGTTTTCTACAAGATTGATACAGCAAGCCCCCTGAACCCAGAGGCTGCAGTACTGTATGTAACTTTTGCTTTGTTATTTAAAATAAATTTGAAGATGCAGCTAAGTAGATTAAGTAACTTTTTGACTTAAACTTTTAACACAGGTATGAAAAGATATTCAGCTTTTAAAAGTAAAGTTGTTGACAGTGTTAAGGTGTGCACTGCTCGTTTGTTTGACCAACCTAAAATAGAAGACCCCTATGCAATTAGGTAAGTAGTGCATCTCCCAAATGAATTGTCTACTGTCCTTTCCAATACACTGCTTCCTTTCTCCAGGTGGTCTCAGAATAGGGATTTTAAAAGGCACATGCATAAGCTGTTAGCCTACAACCTTTATAACTTGGTGCCAACTCGATTTCTGATGCCTCTGAGGCTCTTAAACATCTGACAGGCTGTGCTGACAGCACATTCTCTGGTGACTTTGGTTTCCCAGGGATCCTTATGATGTATTTATTCATTCACATGTCAGGACTCTTTTCAGCTTGCAGTTTTAGCTGGAGCCCCTCTTAAACTGCCACACCCTCATTGACATTCAGATGTGGTAAAAGGAGGGAAACTGAATAGCGTGAGAATGGTGGGTTCCTGAAGCACTATGACATTTGATTTAAGGAACAGTGTCTGGAGGAGTATTGGGAATGGACGAATTGGTGATTTTGCTCTTTGGCAACATTGGTACTGCTTGCGAAGGCAGTGGAGTATAGCTGTTAAGAGCTTGGACTCATGGCGAGGCGTGGTGGCTTATGCCAGTAATCCCAGCACTTTGGGAAGCCAAAGTGGGTGGATCACGAGGTCAGGAGTTTTAAGACCAGCCTGACCAAATGGCCAAACCCCATCTCTACTAAAAATACAAAAATTGGTCGGGCACAGTGGCTCACACTTGTAATCCCAGCACTTTGGGAGGCCAAGGTGGGGGGATCACCTGAGGTCGGGAGTTTGAGATCAGCCTGACCAACATGGAGAAACCCCGTCTCTATTAAAAATACAAAATTAGCTGGGTGTGGTGGCGCCTGTCTGTAATCCCAGCTACTTTGGAAGGCTGAGGCAGGAGAATCGCTTGAACTTGGGAGGCAGAAGTTGCAGTGAGCCAAGATCTTGCCGTTGCACTCCAGCCTAGGCAAGAACAGTGAAACTCCATCTCAAAGTAGTAAAAAAAAAAAAAAAAAAGCCGGGCATGGTGACTCGCACCTGTAGTCCCAGCGAGGCTGAAGCAGGAGAAGGGCTTGAATCTAGGAGGCGGAGGTTGCAGTGAGGGGAGATTGCACCACTGCATTCCAGCCTGGGTGACAGAACTAGATTCAGTCTCAAAAAAAAGAGCATGGACTCAGCAGATGGACTACTTGGCTTTTGTACTTTTTAGTTCTGGTAATCCAGAGCAATTAATTTTGCTTTGCTTTCTTAATCTTTAAATAATAGTACTTCAGGGGTTGGTGTGAGGCTTAAATGAAATCATTCATGTATGAAGGATAGTTATGTGAGAAAATTAATTAGATAATGTCTAAAACATACTTGTGGAAAACAAAAAAAGTACTGTTCTTTATTAAGTTAGAGGAATTGGCTTAAAACTTAATTACTGCAAAATGAATGTTATAGAAATTTAGTGAGCCAACAAATCGTGTTTAAATACTTTTCTCTTCCTTAAGCTTTTCTCCATGGAATCCTTCTGTACATGATGAAGCCAGAGAAAAGATGCTGACTCAGAAAGTAAGTGGATAACTACTTATGAAATGGCCAACTCATTGTTTCTTTTCTAAAATATCTTCATTTGGAGACTGCTCATTACATACAAGTAATTTTTTTGGGAAACAAGTTTGTACAGTGCTGAAGTCTCCTCATCAGTAGTTTTTTTAAATATCTGTTTTGATTGTGCCTAGAAGAAGCCTGAAGAACAGCACAATAAAAGTGTTCATGTTGCTGGCCTGTCATGGGTAAAGCCTGGCTCAGTACAGCCTTTCAGTAAAGAAGAGAAAACAGTGGCGACTTAAGAGATGGTGAATCTGGTGCACCATGCACTTTCCTGCTGGACTATGGCCTAGTTCAAGCTGACCAATGGCAGAGGACTGCCTGAAGAGTAAAACTGTGTGAACAATGACTGACTGCCAGTGTTTTCCTTGTATGCATAGGTTCTAACAGCAGGGTTTGGAAACCTGTCTCTAAGTAATGCATTACTTCTGTCAGAAGTGTCTTAGGGTGGTTATCTAGTTCAGTACTCCAAATTATTGGGGACCTTGAGGCTTAAGTATTTTTCTGAATATAATGCTAAAGGTAAGTTGCATTCATTTAAACTAATAGAGCAGACAGAATTCAGCACTACTTAAATAGTTTTTAAATCAGTGGTTTCAGTTGTATATATGTTAGGAAATGGAGAGGTATAGAGAGAGCAGGTTCCATAGCTCAGCACTTTTCAGTGGAAGATCATTTGAATCTCAGTCTTCAGCCTGCACTGATTTGTAGCCTGCACTGTGTTACTGATTTACAAACTGAAATCACTGAGAAATGTCTTTAGTTGGGGGAGAGAAACCAGAACACTTGTTCCTAGTGTTGTGTTGTTTTTTTAAGCAAATTACTTACTGTATTTTTATGGCAGGAGGGAGAAAAGTGTTAAAACGGTTTCTAATGAAGTCTGGTATTTAAATGATGAATGACTAATGTGTTTAGTAGAGACAAAATAAACCAATAAATGATTGTTCTTTGCCATTTATGCAGGAAACTACCCTTTTCTCAATATAACCAAACAAAGGCTAATTTATAAATGCTTTATTGAAAAATACACTTATCTTCATATAAAATTACAGTAGCAGTATCTTGAGAGGTTTTATAAATATTTTTGCAGAACACTATTCTAATTGAACAGTGTAAGTTCCATATTTCTCTCAGAGCAATATGAAGTTACCTAGTAACTTTGTTTATACTGATTCAATTTACAATTGAATTTTCTCCCTAATAAGATGATTAATTTGACTTGAAAACTGCTGGAACAATAGTGATTAATAAAGGTATGTATAGATAATTCAACAGCTGTTAAATAACATTTTCTAATTTGTATAAATGGTACTATGGTACTAATAAAACCTAAATTCTCCAACCAATTTTTTAAACTGCCAGGAACACCCAAAATATTTTAAAATATATCACCTTAATAGACATTTCTTTTAGATAACTCTCCTAAAGCAAGAGGTCATAATTTTTCATATTAATCCCCTCAATTCAACTTGATTTAAAATCTTTTCTTAGCCGATTGATTCCTATATAACAAAAAACTGGAGAATTTAAAACATATTCCCAAAAGGTGACTATAGGGGCTTTAACAGTTTAAAAAAGTACAAAAGCATTAAAGAAAATATTGGATGTTTAGCCTGGAAGTTTTGTACTTAATAAAGTTCACATTGTAGAAAGTGCTATCACAAATATACAGCAAAATCTGGGTTACAAAATCATGCATTTTACAGCCCTAAAGTGCCACCTCTTATACAGGTTCACTCAGACATTGCACACCCGAACAATCAAGGACTTTTCACACTGCACCACACCGAATGGGGAGAGGGAAGACGTGCACAAAGGGAATGGGAGATGAGGATTAATGACCTAGGACCTCCAAACCTGGGTGCGCTCTCCTTTGTTCTGTTTCAGGAATGTAAAAATCACACTCCTACCAGGTGTTTTAGGACAAAATACCTAATTTTTGTTTTGCTTTTTATGAGGACTACAGCTGACCACAAAACAGGTAGGAGTGAACTTGAAACACAGTTCTTCTGTTGGAGTATGTCAACAGAAGCCTCGTATGCTCACATTTGGGTACACATCATTTTCTTGCAGTACTTTTAAAAGCTTTGTCAGAGTCAAAAATCCAAGTTTGGATTCTAAGCAGCCTTGACAGTAATCACTGAATGGTAGGGGAAAAAAAGACAGTTGGGATAAATTAAAATGTTCTAAGGATACTGGAAGGAGTTAAGTCCCATTTCTCACCAAAATATCCCCTCATGTTACTAACAGGCTGTAACTGATCAGCTGGATTAAGGGAAAAAGCTCCATAATCTAGATGCATTAAAGGATGCGGCTAAACATGTTGTGAAAAGAATTCCAATACAAGAGACTAACCTCAGTGGGAACCACGGTCATTAGCTACATCTTGGAGACGGCGTAATAAGGCAGAATGATTTTCTGGGCAAATTCTTTTTGCAGGTGATTCACTTCCATCTTCCAAAATAATTCCTCTCTTTTTAGTTGGAGTTTCTCCTGTGCGTATCATACTATTAATTTCTCTCAGTCTCTATGGTGGGAAAAAGATACAAAAATTTTAAAATGCAAATGCACCCAGCCCAGTATTAAGTCAAAGAATCTCAAATGAGTTAAGCAATTTATCTGGAAGAGTTTGAACATATCTACAGAGAAAACAAATACTAAGTTACATAACCTGCCAACTTTCCTTTTCAGCTGGCTGAGGCTGATGGCTATTTGAGAAGGGGCTAAGTAGTTCTATTTTTAACAAGCTTTTCCACAGGTACTTTTGACCTATACATTTCTGTAATTTGTGAGTTCACAAATTTGTGATTTTTTTACAATTATGGAACATTACGTTGCTATCCGATAGTCACTTAGACACATCTTTTTCTCTTTTTTAAAGTACAATTTTATACAATACTCTCTTTTTTTCAGTCTAATGTTAGTTTTTAGCAGCCATTCTCAACTGGGATTTCACTAGAAAAGTAGGCCTTAATTCCCTAAGGTATCCATTGTAGGTAATACATTAGTAAAATCTAGAATGATACTAGTTAGCTATATATTATCCTTGGGACAATTGAGGAAAGTTACTCAATTATTTTCTGGACAGTGGCTCAGATGAGGAGCTGCAGTTGAGAAAGACACTGCCAGAATACCAGAAAAACTGGCTGTACAGTGCCTTTACCATTCAGTTTCTCCAAAGCCTCTAAAAGTCATCTGTCACATTATTTTCTGGTAGTTTGTTGGTTAAAATTCTTTTTCATATGCTGCTTCATCCATGTTTGCTTACGGAAAGCATACTAAGCAAATTCACAGACATATATTACAGGAAATTGTAAACATACAAAAGTAGAGAAGAAGCATAATGCATCCTCACATACCTATTCCTCTACTTCAGCATGTTTGGCCAGCATGTTTGATTTATACTTTCATTCACTTCCATTCCTCAGATTATTTTAAACAAATCCCAGACATATTTTATCATGACACTTGTTATTTTTATTCTTTAAAACGTTTTGGGGGTTTTAATGAAAATCAGTGTTCTTTATTATCAACAGATGTACCCTCACAAGTGGTTTTCATTTTTTTTTTTTTAATTAACAATAGAAATGGGGTTGCACTATGTTGCCCAAGCTGGTCTTGAATTCTTGGGCTCAAGCAATCTTCTTGCTCTGGCCTCCTAATGTGTTGGGGTAACAGGCATGAGCCACTGCACCTGGCCACAAAATCTTAAGTATCTGAAGAAAGCTTTCCTTCAACTCTTTCTCTTCTAGCCCCTTTTCTGCCTTCCTAACAGTCTGGTCTGCATTTGCTATCTCTGCAGTCTCCCATTTGCTTGAATATTTCTTACACTGTTTATACATTGTTAATTTGTGTATAAGCAGTGCTACCATAATTTATTTTTCAACAGGTCATACCAATGCACTGACACTGCTCTGTCAAGTATCACTAATGATCAGTCTTCATCTTAACTGATCTTGTATAGTAGTTGATAATTATTTTCTCATGGTAGTATAAATGTTACTACATTATAGGTTGGTTCTAGACATAAGCTACTTCTTGCTTTGTAATATTCTCCCCCTAAGTTTCAGCTATCACCTGTTAAGTCAAGATGACAAATCTTTCTCCAGCCAACAGTCTAATAATCACTATAATTTTACTGCACAGACTCCCGATTCTGTGCTAGAAATACCTACAGTCGTATAAAACTGTTCTTTTCCTCTGAAAAATTCCCTCATACTCCCTTGTCCGCCTATCCCAAACCACCACTGATGTTCTTGTCCAGTGGTTTTGCCTTTTCCCGAATGTCACAGAAATGGAATCATAAGTAGCCTACTGAATCTAGTGTCTTTCACTTAAGCATTGATGCATTTGAGATTTATCTACTTTGAATGTATCAGTTCCTTTTTATTGCAAAGTAGCAGTCGATTGTCTGGATGCACCACAAGCTTATTTATATGCATTCACCAGCTGAAGGACGTTTGGGTTGTTTCCCATTTTTTGGCAGTTAGGAAGAACGTCATTATAAACAGTCATGTACATGATTTTGTGTAAACATAAGCTTCCATTTCATTTATGTAAATACCTAGGAATGAGATTGCTGGTTGTACGATAATGGCATGTTTAAGAAACAACTTTCCACAGTGGTGATGCCATTTTGCGTTCACACCACCAATATGTAAAATTGCTCCACATTGTTGCCAGAACTTAGGATTTGTCACTTTTTAGATTTTAGCCATTCTAACAGGCATGTAATGGGTAAAGTGTGTTCAAATCTTTTGCCCACTTTTACATTTGGTGGTTTTCCTACTGAATTTTGAGAATTCTTTAGAAATTGTAGATAAACAAATGCTTCATCAGATATGGAATGTGTACGGATTTTCTAATAGTCTATGGCTGGTTTTTTAATTCTCTTAACAGTGTCTCAAAGAGCAGAAATTACTCGTTTTGATAAAATCCATTTTAACAGTATTTTGTGGATTGTGCTTTTGATGTTGTATATAAAATTTTCCCATAAAACATGTTCACCAAGATTTTCTGTTTTCTTCTAGAGTTTTTGTAGTTTGAGATTTTACATTTATGTCTGTGGTTCATTTTTAGTTATTGTGTATGGTGTAGGGCATGGGAACAAGTTTACTATTATTTTGTTAAATGCATATCCAGTGGTTCCAGCACCATCTGTTGAAAAGGCTATGCTTTCTCTATCAAATTGCCTTTGCACCTTTGTTGAAAATCAGTTTACCATATACGTGTTGTCTGTTTCTGGACTCTGTTCTGTTCTATTGATCTCTGTGTCTATACTTCCACCAACACTACTGTCTTGATTACTGTGGTATTATAACACAGATATTTTGTCTAGCTTCGTAATTAGTGTGAATCCTCCAACTTTGAGTTATTTTAGCTATTCGAGTTCCTTTGCCTTGTAAATTACAAATTTTAGAATCAGTTTTTTATATAAATCTGGATTTTGACTGAAATTGGTTTGAAATTGGGAGAAAACCGCTGTTTTCCATGAATTGGAAAATAAGGTATCATTTTCATTCAATGTCATGAACACACTTCTCTATTTTCTCAGGCTTTAATTTCTCTCACCAAGCTTTTATAGTTTTCAGGATACATGTCTTGCATAGTTTTTATCATACCCCTAAGTAATTTTTTAATGTTACGGTATTCAATTTTTTATTTTACTTCTGATTGTTCACTGCTAGTATACAGAAATACATTTGATTTTTGTATATTGATCACATAACCTCCCTTATTAGTTCCAGTAGCTTTTTGTGGATTCTTTGTGATTTTTCTATGTAGGCAATCCAGGCTGTATGGCTTCTTTCTCTTGTCTTATTGCACATGCTAGGACCCCCAGTTACAATGTTGAATAGGGGTAGTGAGAGTGGACATTGTTGCCTTGTTCCTGATCATAGGGGCAAGGCATTGAGTCTTTTACCATTAAGTATGATATCTGTAGGTGCTTTTGGTAAATGTTTACCAAGCTGAGGAAGTTCCTTGAGAGATTTTACATTAATGAATGTTGGATTTTGTCAGATGCTTTCCTTCAAACACTACGATGATTTATCACCTTCACTTTTTGTAAGAGTTTCTATAGAATTGGCATATTTCTTCCTTAAATGTTTGGTAGCATTTACCATTGAAGCCATCTGGGCCTACAGTTTTCTGACAGGAGGTTTTTAAACCACAAATTAATTTATTTAGTAGATACAGGGGCTATTGAGACTACTACTACTTGAGTTTTATTAGTTTATGTCTTTCAAGAATTTGTCTATTTCATGCGCATTGTCACATTTATTGGCATTAAGTTGTTCTTTAAAATTTTTTTTTGAAACAGGGTCTCACTCTGTTGCCCAGAATGGAGTGCAGGGGGGCCATCACAGCTCACTACAGCCTTGACTGTCCAGGCTCTAGCGACCCTCCCACCTCAGCCTCCCGAGTTGCTGGGACTATAGGCACACCTCACACACCTGGCTTCTCCCCCCGCCCAAGACAAGTTCTTGCTATGTTGCCCAGGCTGGTCTCGAACTCAAGCAGTCCACCCGCCTCAGCCTCCCGAAGTGCTGAGATTACAGGCATGAGACATGGCACTCGGCCCCCAAAAAACCTAGCTTTTGTTTGCCTTGGTTTTTCTCTACTTTCCAGTTTTCCATTTCAGTGAGTCCTACACTTTTTCTGCTTTCTTAAGCTGAAATCTTAGGTCACTAATTTGAGACCTTTTTTCTTTTCTAACAGGTATTCAGTGCTATGTATTTCTCTCTCAGCACTGTTTTAGCTACATCCCACAAATTTTAATATTTTGGGTTTTCATTGTCATTTAGTTCAAAATATTTTCTAATTTCTCTTGTGCTTTCTTTGACCAATAGAAATATATAATTTAGTTTCCAAGAATTGGGGGATTTTCCAGGTATCTTTTCTCTTACTGATTTCTGATTTAATGCCATTGTGATCAGTGAAACACAGTATTTCAACCCTTTAACATTTATCAAGACTTGTTTTATGGTCCAGAATGCAGTCTATGTTGGTAAATGTTCTCTCTGCACTTGATAGTGTTCTATAAATGGCAGTCAGTTGATTGATAATGCTACATCTTCTGTATCCTTACTGATTTTCTCTATTTGTTATACCAATTATGCTGAAATCTCTTGACTATCATTTTTTTTTTTTTCTATTTAGGGTTATATGTCCTCTTTATAATAGGAAACAACCCACTTTGTCACTGATAATATTTTTTGCTCTGAAATCTACTTTCTCTGATACTAATACAGCCACTCCAACTTTCTTTTGATGAATGGTAGCATGGTATAACCTTTTCCACCCTTCCAGCTTTATTGAGATATAATTCTTACACTGTATTATACAACAATTTGAAGTGTACAGCTCCATGGCTTTTAGTATGTTCCCAGAGTAGCTATCACCACATTCTATTTTTGAATTATTTCATCACCCCAGAAAGAAACTTCTTGTCCATAAGCAGAAACTCTATTCCCCACAACCCTTGGCAACCATGAATCTTCTTTCTGCTTCTAGATATTTGCCTATTCTGGACAACTCATATAAATGGAATCATAAAATATGTATTCTTTTGTGACTGACTGCTTTCACTTAACATTGTGTTTTCAAGGTCCATTCATATTTTAGCGTGTATCAGTACTTCATCCTTTTTATTGCCAAGTAATATTCCATTCATGAATACACATTTTTATATTTAAAGTATATAACTTACGAACAACATACAGTTTGGTCCTGCTTTTTTGTCCAATCAGATAAATTCTAACTTTTAATTGGTACATTTATTAGACCATTTACATTTAAATGCTGTTTTCCTGTATGTTCCTTTTTTCCTCCTTTTTAAGACACCTTTTGAGTATTATGATTCCAATTCATCTGCTTTGTTTATTCTGTTTTTTTTTCCATTTAACTCTGTAATCCATTTAGAATTTATAGGTTACAGGCCGGGCATGGCGGCTTACACCTGTAATCCCAGCACTTTGGGAGGCTCAGGCGGGCGGATCACGAGGTCAGGAGATTGAGACCATCCTGGCTAACAAGGTGAAACCCTGTCTCTATAAAAATACAAAAAATTAGCCGGGCACGGTGGCGGGCACCTGTAGTCCCAGCTACTCAGGAAGGGAGGCTGAGGCAGGAGAATGGCGTGAACCTGGGAGGCGGAGCTTGCAGTGAGCCAAGATTGCACCACTGCCCTCCAGCCTGGGCGACGAGCGAGACTCTGTCTCAAAAAAAAAAAAAAATTTATTGATTTCAGGATGAGAGTCTAATTTAAGCCATCAGAATCATTTCCTCCAACTCCAGTTGCTTTTTGGCGCTGTTACTGCCAATTTATGTTTCCATGTTTCATAACCAGTCCTACTAGGAATATCACTGGAATTAGACTAAGCCTATGTAACGGAGAAAGTATACCTTTTAAATATTTGGTCTTCTTATTCAGAAACATTGGTATCTCTTCATTTATTCCAGTTTTCAAAAGTTATAAATTTATTCCAAAGCATGTGTCACCTTTACACCCTTTTTTTGTTTTTACTATGATAGGAAAAGTTTCTCCATTATTACATTTTCTGTTTTTCTTTGGAGACGGAGTCTTGCTCTTGTCCCCCAGGCTGGAGTGCAATGGCAAGATCTCAGCTGACTGCAAACTGCCTCCGGGATTCAAGCAATTCTCCCACCTCAGCCTTCTGAGTAGCTGGGATTACAGGTGTCCGCCACCATGCCTGGCTTATTTTTGTATTTTTAGTAGAGATGGGGTTTCACCATGTTGACTAGGCTCATCTTGAACTCCTGACCTCAGGTGATCAGCCCACTGTGGCCTCCCAAAGTGCTGGGATCACAGGCATGAGCCACCATGCCCAGCCCATTATTACATTTTCTAACAGATTTTTGCTGTTCTTGTTTACTTGTTTTCCTCAACTTTTTTTTTTTTTTCCCCCAAAGAGACAGGGTTTCTCACTTTATCGCCCAGGCTGGAGTGTGGTGGCATGACCATAGCTCACTGCAGCCTTGAACTCTTGGGCTCAGCCTTCTGGGTACCTAAGATTACAGGTGCATGGCACCATGCTCAGCTAATTTTTATTTGTTGTAGGGATGGGGTCTTGCTATGTTGCCTGAGCTGGTCTCCAACTCCTGGCCTCAAGCAATCTTCCCACCCCAGCCAGCTAAAATGTTGGGATTACAGACATGAGGCCCTGTACCCGGAATGTTTTCCTCAACTTTTTAAAAGATTTCAAGCCTACAAAGAGTTGGAAAAATAGTACATTGAGCACCCACTTATCAATCATTAATGTCTGAGAGTTGTTTGTCACTCCCTACCTAAATATATTGCAACCAACCCGTTTGAAAGTAAGCTGCAGACACTGAGTCACTTTACCTCTGAATAGTTGCAGCACCATCTCCTACATAATCTACTAGGCATCATCAACACCAAAGAAACTTAAAAAAAAAAACACACACTGAGGGCCACATTCAGTTTTTCCTCAAAATGTCCTTTATAGCAGTGTTTTCCTATGCAGGATCAAAAATCATGCATTGCATTTGGGTGTCATGTCTCCCTAGTCTCCTCTATGATACCCTTCCCCATCCTCTACCATTTTCTCATGATACCTTTATTTTTGAAGAGTTCAGGCCCTATATATGTGTGTGTATTTCTAAGCAATCTTTTTTTTTTTTGAGACAGAGTTTCGCTCTTGTCACTCAGGCTGGAGTGCAATGGTGCGATCTTGGCTCATTGCAACCTCTACCTCCCGGGTTCAAGCAATTTTCCTGCCTCACCCTCCCGAGTAGCTGGGATTACAGGCGCATGCCACGATGCCCAGCTTATATTTTTGTATTTTTAATAGAGATGAGGTTTCACCGTGTTGACTAGGCTCGTCTTAAACTCCTGACCTCAGGTGATCTGCCCACAGTGGCCTCCCAAAGTGCTGGGATTACAGGTGTAAGCCACCACGCCCAGCCTCTAAGCAACCTTTATCAATACAAATCTCATCATGTAAGGGCCTTCACAATCCAGTTCCACTCGCTAACATAGCATGATACCTGTATTCGAGCTTTGGATCACTGTCTGCCTCAAGGATACTGTTTTCTTCCCCTTACCTGCTTCCTACTGAATGCCCTTCCATACCTCAGCAGCTCCCTGACTTTTCAACATTAAGGCCTGACTCAAGCTTCCTTCCCCTTCTTAGAATGAGGCGGCTGTTGCCACATACATCTGTGCTAATATGACTATTGCACTGCAATGTCCAAAATGTCAACTTCTCCCCTTAGCCAGAGTCCAGAGGACACTGCCTGTCCCAGAAACAGGCCTTTGGTAAGGAATCCAAAATTTATTTCCCTAACACATATGGAAAATTGTTACAAATGGGATAAACACAAACTTCAGGTTTATAGCAAAATGTTCAAAATGTATAAATAGAGGGGATAAAAAGAAATCCAAATCCCTTACCCTGTTTCCAACTCTCAAATTCCACCCTCAAAAAAGGCAAAAAAAAAAAAAAACAAATCCTGGGTTTTGCTGCATGGGAACTGACTGATCACTGCTCCCTGGTAGCTCTCATCACTCTAATGAGTGCCTAGGCTTAGCACAAACCCTCTTTCTAGCATCGGAAGCATTTTGGGGTTAGTAAAGGCCAAGATTGATGTTAGGCTCACCTTTGAAGGACTGTTGCTGAAGTAATAGAAAATCTTTTCTCGAGGAGAAAGCATTGTTTCATTTTTATGTGGGGAAATGTAGACAGGATGATTTTGAGACAACTGTATTCGGCGAGGGGAGCCTGTTCTTACAAATGGATAGGGAGAGAGTGGAGGAGCATCCATCTGTTAAAAAAAAAAAAAATCAGTAATTCTAAGAAAAGAAATTTACAATGAGGTATTTTTATTGAGAATGATAGTGATATATTAGCAATAATTTAACCTAAAGAAAAACATTGTAATAGCAAACCTTAAGTGCTTAATTTGTGCCAGTTATTATTTTAAGCAATTTTTATACATTATGTCATTTCATCCTTACAACTCCATATGCTAAGAACTAGTTATATTCCCATTTTATATATGAGGAAACAAGGTACGGAGAAAATTTAATGATTTGCAAGGTTACCACTACTGTTAAGTACTAGACAATTTGAACCCATGTAGCCTGTCTCTTGTACTACTATACTTTGTAGGGACTCCAAATACAATCTTATTCTTGTTTAAGGATTAACAACAGAACTTATGTTGGTTAGGTAAATTACAGACCTCCTCAGTTTTACTTAATAGAATTATTTGTAAAACTAGCTTATTTATTTATGAGATGGAGTCTCGTTCTGTCGCCCAGGCTGGAGTGCAGTGGCGCAATCTCAGCTCACTGCAACCTCTATCTCCCATGTTCAAACAATTCTCCTGCCTCAGCCCCCAGAGTAGCTGGGATTACACATGTGTTTCACATGCCTGGCTCATTTTTGTATTTTTAGTAGAGACTGAGTTTTATTTACCACGTTGGCCAGGCTGGTCTCGAACTCCTGACCTCAAGTGATCTGGCCGCCTCAGCCTCCCAAAGTGCTGGGATTACAGGTGTTAGCCACCACGCCTGGCCAAAACTAGTTTATATATGGACTAGGTGAATGGTCCATATATAAATCATAAATAATTCCTCAATACTCATGAAAAAAGCATGAAATGATCCTTGTCATACTTACTACATTTGCCTGGGAGTACTTCATGGCAAATGTCTTAATCTGTTTGATGTAGATGTTGTTGTAGAACTGAATGAGGTCTCCCCTCTCTTCTTCTTCCATATCACTGTTGGCACCTGTGAGGCGAGTAGGTGTGGGAGGAGCACTGCTGGGCTGTGGAACTGGCAAGGTGCTGCTTGACCTCATGACTGGACTGGAGTCTCTACTGGCTGCAGCCAGGAGAACACAGGGTGTCAATACAAAAGCTGCTAGTATAGATTGTTTTAATTTTTAAAAAGTAGGAGAAAGGAAACAGCTACCTGCATTACTTGCTAATAACAGTGAATAGGCACTCTGTTCTTCACACCAAAAAGCAAAGCTCAGCTAGGATTTTAACTTGATATCCCTATGCCATAACCATAGCAAGGGCTTTCTGAGTAGTGTCCGTTAATAAGTTACACCAAGTTTTCTAGGACCTAAGCCTTAGGACAAACCAACAGGTAGGGGATGGTATTTCCATAGCATGGCTCCAACTGACATGTCAGACCTTTCTGGAACTCAGGCAAGCAGATTCCTCACTGAAAGCTCTAATTCTCCTGGAGAAAAATGTTATAGAATATGTGCCCCAAAGCTATGGAATGGACAATTTTGCCACCCAGAATTTGGTTTACTGATCCATTAAACCCTTTGCTTACACACTTTCATAGTTTCTATAGTTATTTCATTTAGTAATGGTTAGTTACTTCAAGTCCTAAAAAGTAAGAAAAGCTCCTAATTTTGTCTTGTAGTTCACAAAGATCCCACTTACTTCTATCTTTGTTTAGTTCTGTTGGAGAATTCTGATGGCTTCTGCTGTCACTGCTGCCGGAATTTCTTCTTTTTCTTTTCCCTTTTATCAAAACACTTCTATACACCTTTAGAGAAACAATGAGAAGGAGATGTAAACTAGTATTTGTTGAGCACACCCTTGGTGATAGGACCTTGACATATGTTACTTTTCACAATAATCTGTGTAGCAATAGTTGTCCTCAGAAGAGGTTAAGAAACATAACTCAAATTATAACAGATCCAAGATTCAATCAGAGCCCATCTAGCTTCACATGCCAAGTACTACTTGCAGTACCACGCCACGGTAACAGCACCCAACCATAAAGTCAAGTCATTCTAAGTCAGATACACAGATCTGGCCAATTTGCCTCTCAGAGACAAATGGTAATAAAGACAAAGTGGGTTTTAGATTTCCATGTGACATTCTCTTGGTTAAACGTATAGTATGTTTACTAAACCAGAATGGTGACATAGAAACCAAGTAACTTCTTAATTCCTATCTATCTTGTGATTTTTCTGAATTAAGAAGGCAATCAAATATTTAACATTGTTGCCTTCTGAGGAAAAGAGAACTTAATCAACATGTGACATCAAGAATAAAGAAGATTAAAGCAGAAATTTCCCTTAAGTAGAGTCCCAGGTGTTTATCTTGGGAAAAAAGGCCACAGAGTCAACTATGGTTAATTTTTTGTATTCATCACAGACTTTAAGCGTTATTTTCAGCCCATAGAGAAAATGTAGTTACCTGGCTCCGGGCCTGTGGCTGAGTCCTATAACAACGCATAATGTTCTGGAAGGACTTATCTTCTTTTGTGACCTGGCAAACAATAAGAGTGCTCTGAGAGATACAGCAATTTCTACCATAATAGTGTGAGGAGCTGTGTGAACCTGCTGCCCAGTAAAAGGGGTGAAAATTATATAAAAGCTATTTCAAGTCTCTGGAAATGGTATTAAAGGCATATAGCAAATGAAGATACATCGATTCAAGAATTTCTATTAAAATTCAATAATAATAATATGTGAATCAAGACTTAGAGGTCGGTTGCGGTGGTTCACACCTGTAATCCCAGCACTTTGGGAGGCCGAGGAGGGTGGATCACTTGAAGTCAGGAGTTCAAGACCAGCCTGGCCATCATGGTGAAACCCAGTATCTACTAAAAATACAAAAATTAGCCAGGCATGGTGGCATGTGCCTGTAATCCCAGCTACTAGGGAGACTGAGACAGGAGAATCACTTGAACCCGGGAGACGGAGGTTGCAGTGAGCTGAGATTGAGCCACTGTACAGTCTGGGCGACAGAGCAAGACTCTGTCTCAAAAAAAAGACTTGGAGTAGAAAATTACAGTAACTGAAATGAAAAAGTCACTAGAAGCTAGGGAAAATAGATTTGAAGTAGCAAAAAAAAAACAAAAGGAAACATGAAGAGATTGTGTGATCTGAGAGCAGAGAAAGAATGAAGAAAAATAAACAGCCTCAGAGAAATGTGGCACAGCATTAAGGAAATCAACATAAGTGTAATGGGAGAATCAGGAGAGGAGAGAAAGAAGCAGAAAAAAATGTTCAAAGAAATACTGAAAACTTCCCAAATTTATTAAATTACATATCCAGGACATTCAGTGACTTGCAAGTAGGATAAACTCATCTATAACCAGGTATATCATAGTAAAATGCTCAAAGCCGAAGAAAGAGAAAATATTGAAAGCATCAAGAGAAAATAACTTTTCAGTTACANAGAGAAATGTGGCACAGCATTAAGGAAATCAACATAAGTGTAATGGGAGAATCAGGAGAGGAGAGAAAGAAGCAGAAAAAAATGTTCAAAGAAATACTGAAAACTTCCCAAATTTATTAAATTACATATCCAGGACATTCAGTGACTTGCAAGTAGGATAAACTCATCTATAACCAGGTATATCATAGTAAAAATGCTCAAAGCCGAAGAAAGAGAAAATATTGAAAGCATCAAGAGAAAAATAACTTTTCAGTTACATTCTAATCAGAAACTACAGAGGCCAAGAGGCAGTGGAATAACATTCACAGTGATGAAAGAATAAATATTAAGCTAAGAATCCATTATTAAAAAGTTACTCAAGATTTTTATCTGTGAAATATCAATATTCACAATTTTTGCAAGTTATCTTTCAGAAATGAAGGTGAAATAAATGTACTCTCAGATAAACAAAAACAGAATTTGGTGCTAGCAAAACCCCTTACAAGAAACACTACACAAAATTCTTCAAGCCAAAAAAGCAAATGCCCCTGGACAATACTATACATGAAGAAAGCCAAGAGCACTGGTAAAGATAATTATGTAATCATAAATAGAGTATAAATGCAATTTTTTCTCCTTTCTTAACTGATTAAAAAATCAATTGTATAAAATAAATGTATAATGTATCTGTAACATATAAAAATGTAATATATTTGCCAAAACCAGTACAAAGGACGTAGGCAGGAGCAAAGCCATATTGGGCAAAGGAAATTACTCCAGATGGCAACTCACATACACAGGAATGAATAACAGCAATAGAAGTAGGCTGGGTGTAGTGGCTACACCTGTAATCCCAACATTTTGGGAGGCTGAGGCAAGTGAACTGCTTGAGGCCAGGAGTTCGACACCAGCCTGGGCAACATGGCGAAACCCCCTCTTTACAAAAAAATACAAAAATCAGCCGGGCATGGTGGCACACGCCTGCACCCTATAGGCCCAGCTACATGGGAGGCTGAGGCGGGAAGGATCATTTGAGCCCGGGAGGCAGAGGTTGCAGTGAGTTGAGTTTGCACCACTGCACTCTAGCCTGGGCAACAAAGCGAGACTCTGTCTTAAAAAAGAAAGAAAGAAAACCAGAAATTATTAATAAGGTTACTATAGCAAAAGTTTTAAATACACGCTTACACTGCTTTCCTTTCTGCTACTTCAGAAGTCATAAAATTATATCAATAATTATAACAATGTACTGGTGGAGTTGTACATTTATGGATGTAATATGTGTAACGAAACAGTGAACACTTCTATATCACTGCAATTAAATTAGTATAATTTGAAGCTGATTTTTGATAAGATATATATGGGAAGCCCTAGGGCAACCACTACACACACACACACACACACACACACACATACACACACAATGAACACACACAATGAAAGAAACCTGACATGAAAATGCTACTTTAGAAAATATTGACCCTAATGCAAAAGCAAAGCTGAAAAGGCAAAGGAAAAGACATGAAAACAAAAAGTAAAATGGCAGATATAAATCCAATTATATACATAGTCAAAAGGCAAAAGAAATCCAAATGTATTTTATCTACAGGAGACATTTTAGATTAAAAAATACAAATACATTCAAAAATGAAAGGATGGAAAGAGATATACAGACAGCAACTGTAAGAAAGTTGGGTGACTGTGTGTGTGTGTGTGTGTGTGTCTATATATAACATTATAAATCAGACTTTAGGACAAAAAGTTACTAAAAAGGGATATTCCATAATGATAAAAGGGTCAAGCCATCAGGAATCTATAACAGTTATACACATACTTCATAACACAGCACAAAATACTTGAAGTGAGAAGTGACAGAAGTGAAGGGAAAAGTAGACAGTTCAGCGATAATATTTACAGATTTCAGGACCTCACTTTCAATAATGGAGAGAAGATCTAGGCAGATCAACAAGGAAACAGAACACTTTACTAACAATATAAAACAATTAGACCTAACGGACATCTACGGAACACTCTCCCCAACCCCCACAGAATACACAGTGTTCTCAAATGTACTTTGAAATTCTCTAGGATAGACCATATATGCTAGGCTATAAAACAATTCTTAATATATTTAAAAGAACTGAAATAAAACAAACTGTGTTTTCAACCACAATGAAAGTAGAAATCAATAACAAATTTGGGAAACTTACAAATACGAAGTTAACAACATACTGCTACATAACCAGTAAGTCAAACAGAAGTCAAAAACAGAAATCAGAAAATACTTCTGAAATGAAGACACACTGTACCAACACTCATGCAGCTAAAGCAGTGCATGGAGGAAAATTTATAGTTGTTAATGCTTACATTAAAAATGAAGAAGGGCCAAGGGCAATGGCTCATGCATGTAATCTCAGCACTTTGGGAGGCCGAGGAGGGAGGACTGCTTGAGCTCAGGAGTTTGAGACCAGCCTGGGTAACAGCAAAATCTCATCTCTGCAAAAAATTAGCAGAGCATGGTGGTGCACGGCTGTGGTCCCAGCTCAAGAAGCTTAGGGAAGAGGATCACTTAAGCCCTGGAGGAAGGGTGCCGTGAGCACTACACTCCAGCCTAGGCGACAGAGCAAGATGCTGTCTCAGAAAAAATAATAAAAGATATTGAGATATCGGAAAGATATCTTTTAAAAGATACTCAGATCTACGTAAAGGATTTGGGGAAAAAAGATATTAAGAGAAACAGTAAATGAATTACCTAAACATCCATCTTAAAACAATAGAAAAGAGCAAAAAGTAAGCCTCAAGTAAGCAGAAAGAAAGAAACAGATAATATACTAATGAATAAAGAACACAAAATAGATAAATGAAACCAAAAGCTGGTTTTAAAAGAAAAGATCAAGAAAATTGACAAACCTTTAGCTAGACCAAGAACAAAAGGGAGACTCAAACTACTACAAAGAGCAGGGCACGGTGGCTCACGCCTGTAATCCCAGCACTTGGGAGGCCAAGGTGGATGGACTGCTTGAGGCCAGGAGTTGGAGACCAGCCTGGGCAACATGGGGAAATTCCATCTCTACTAAAAATACAAAAATTAGCTGGGTGAGGTGGCACAGGCCTGTAGTCCCAGCTACTCAGGAGACTGAGGCACAAGAATTGCTGGAACCCAGGAGGCCAAGGTTTCAGTAAGCCAAGATCATGCCCCTGTATGCCAGCCTGGACAACAGAGTGAGACTCTGTCTCAAAAAACAAAACAAACAAAAAGTACAATCAGAAAAGGAAAAGGACATTACTACTGACCTTAAAGAATAAAAAAGAACAGAAGGAAATATAATTATTTGCCAACAATTTAGCCCAGAGGAAACAGACAAATTCTTAGAAAGACATACATTATCAAAACTGATTCTGGAAGAAACAGATGATCTGAATAGACCTGTAACAAATAAG
The DNA here is from genome assembly GCF_001698545.2 of Rhinopithecus bieti. Lineage (NCBI taxonomy): Eukaryota > Metazoa > Chordata > Mammalia > Primates > Cercopithecidae > Rhinopithecus > Rhinopithecus bieti. Next base: position 2,230,470 of record NW_016806084.1, read on the forward strand.
AGACGGAATTATTCATCAGTAAACTTCCCACAAGGAAGAAGATCTCAGGTCTCAACAGCTTCGCTGCTGAATTCTACCAAACTTTAAAACATTAATACCAAGAAGCTCATATCCATGGGTCTTTCAGGCAGCTGTAAATTTAAAAAAAAAAAAAAAAAAAAGGTAAAGGAAAAAAAAATACCTAAATATAGAAGAGGAGAGAACACTTCCTACTCAATTCTATGAGACCAGTATAACCCTGATAATAAAACCAGACAAAGCCATAACAAGAAAACTACAGACCAATGCCTCTTATGAATAAGGGTAAAATTCCTTAGGAATCACTGCTGCATGTGGAAACTTGAAAAAATAAGTTTTTTAATTGAAAAAAAAATTCCTTAACAAACTGTTAGCAAACCAAACCTAGCAACATATAAAAAGAATTATAGGCTGGGCACCATGGCTCATGCCTGTAATCCCAGCACTTTGGGAGGCCGAGGCGGGTGGATCACCTGAGGTTGAGAATTCGAGACCAGCCTGACCAACATGGAGAAACCCCGTCTCTACTGAAAATACAAAATTAGCCCAGGGTGGTGGCACATGCCTATAATCCCAGCTACCTGGGAGGCTGAGGCAGGAGAATTGCTTGAACCTGGGAGGCAGAAGTTGTGGTGAGCCAAGGTCGTGCCACTGCACTCCAGCCTGGGCAACAAGAGCGAAACTCCATCTCAAAAACAAAAAAGAAAAGAATTATAGCAGCCGGGTACAGTAGCTCATGCCTATACTCCCAACACATTGGGAGGCTGAGGCATGAAGACTGCTTGAGCTTAGGAGTTTGAGACCACCCTGGGCAACATGGTAGACCCTGTCTACAAAAAAACTTTAAAAATTAGCCAGGCATGGTAGTATGTGCCTGTAGTCACAGCTACTCAGGAGACAAAGATGGGAGGACTGTTTGTAGTGAGCTATGATCTCACCATTGCACTCTAGCCTCGGTAACAGAGCGAGACACTGTCTCAAAAAAAGAAAAAAATAAGAATTATACACTATGACTGAGAGGGATTTACAACAGAAATGCAAAGCTGGTTTAACATAGGAAGATTAATCAGTGTAATATACTATATTGATAGAATTAAAAACAATAAACACACAATCATCTCAATGGACACAAAAAAAGCATTTGACAAAATCTAATGCCCTTTCATGGTAAAAAACACTCCATGAACTGGGAAAAGAAGGGAACTTCCTCAACTTCATAAAGGGCATCTATGGAAAAAATCGTAATTTAATAGTGAAAAGCTAGATGCTTTCCACCTAAGATCAAGACAAGGATTTCTGCTTTCGACACTTCTGTTCAACTGTACTGGAGGTTGTAGCAAGATAATTAGGAAAGAAAAAGAAATAAAAGGCATCCAGTTTGGACAAGAAGTAAAATTATAAGCAAATTCCATGATTTCCTACATAGTAATCCTAAGGTATCTACTAGAAAACTATTAGAACTAATAAGTTCAGCAAGGCTGCTGGATACTAGATCAATATACAAAAATGTTTTTCTATACACTTGCAATGAACACGTTAACAATGAAACAACTACACTTGGAATAGCATCAATAAGACTAGGAATAAATTTAACAAAAGAATTGCAAACATACTCTGAAAAGTACAAAACATTGTTGAAAAAAAATGGAAGATCTAAATAAATGGAAAAACATTCTATGTTCATGGATCAGAAGACATAAAATTGTTAAGATGGCAATACTCCCCAAATTGATCTACAGATTCAGTACAACCCTATCAGAATCCTAGCTGATTCCTTTGTGAAACTGATAATCTGATTCTAAAATTCATTTTTCAAGGTACTCTGAAAATAATCTTGAAAAGAAAAAAAAAGTAGGAGCACTCATATTTCCCAATTTCAAAACTTTATAAGAAAGCAACTCTCTAATCTAGAGAATATGGTATTGCATAAGGATAGACATACAGTCCAATGGAATAGAATTTAGAGTCCAGAAGTAAACCCACATGTTGTCAACGGTCAACTAATTTTCAAGGAGGCCACCAAGGCCATTCAGTGAGGAAGGAAAACTTCTTTTCAATGGTGCTGAGACAACTGCACAGCCACATAATCAGAATGGAAATGGACTACTACCTCATACAATACACAAATTACTCAAATTTGATCAAATACCTAACTATGAGATAAAACTATAAAAATCAAAAGAAAACACAGGGATAAATCTTAGTGACCTTGGATTTGGCAACAGATTCTTAGGACACCCAAAGTGCAAGTAACAAACCAAAAAACAGGTAACTCGACTTCATCAAAATTAAAAATTTTATGCTTCAAATGACACTACCGAGTAAGTGAAAAGATACACCAAATGGGAGAAAATATTTGCAAATCATACGTCTGAGAAGGTAGTTATATCCAAAACAAAGAACTCCAACAACTCAATAGTAACACAATTTAAAAATGGGCAAAGGATTTAAAGATATTTCTCCACATAAGATATACAAATGGCCAGTAAGCAAATGAAAAGATGCTTGACATCCTTAGTCATCAGGCAAATGAAAATCAAAACCACAATGATATACCACCCAATACCCGCTAAGAAGGCTATAATAAAAATAAGTTGGCAAGGATGTGGAGAAACTGGAACTCTTGTGCATTACTGGTAGCAATGTCAAATGGTGCAGCTTCTGTGGAAAACGGTACAGTGGATTCCTCAAAAAAGTTAAACATAGTATCACCATATGACCCTGCAGTTCCACTGCTAGGAATAAACTCAAAAGGGCTGAAAACAGGCACTCAAACAGGTACATGATATACCTGTTCACAACAGCGCTATTCACTATAGCCAACAGGTGGAAACAGCCCAAATATCCATCACTGTATGAGTGGAGAAAAAAATTGTGCCTATCCATACAATGGAATATCATTCAGTCATAAAAAGGAATGAAGTACTGATACATGCTGCAACATAGATAAACCTTGAAAATAGTATCCTAAGTAAAAGAAGCCATACACAAGAGGTCACTTATTGTACCATTTCTATAAACGATTAAGAACAGATAAATCCATACAGCCAGAATGCCAATTGCTGATTGCCAGGTGCTGTGGGAGGTAGAATGGGGAGAAACTACTTAACAGGAAAGGAGTTTTACTTTGCAGGTACAGAAATGTTCTGGAACTAGATAGAGGTGGTGAGTATACAACCATTGATCACACTTAGTACTGTAAATGTGCTAAATGCTCCTGAATTGTTCAATTTAAAATAGTTAATTTGGCTGGGCCCGGTGGCTCATGCCTATAATCCTAGCACTTTGGGAGGCTGAGGTGGGCGGATCACCTGAGGTCAGGAGTTTGAGACCTGCCTGGCCAACATGGTGAAATCCCATCTCTACTAAAAATACAAAAATTAGCCAGGCATGGTGGCACATGGCTGTAATCCCAGCTACTTGGGAGGCTACGACAGGAGAATCGCTTGAACCTGGGAGACAGAGGTTGCAGTGAGCTGAGATGCACCACTGCACTCCAGCCTGGGTGACAAGAGTGAAACAATATCTCAAAAAGCAAACAAACAAAAAAACCCAAAAAAAAACCCAGTTAATTTTATGTTATGTGAATTTCTCTTCAATAAGTAATTTAAACAAAGTAAGATAATAAGTGTTAATGAGAAAGTGGAGAAACTAAAATCTTTATTATACTGCCTGTGTAAGTGTAAAATGGTACAGTACTTTGGAAAACAGTCTGGCAATTCCCTAAATGGTTAAAACATAGTTAATGTATGACCCAGCAATCCATTACTAGGTATATACCCTAGAGAAATGAAAATATATGTCTATACAAAAACCCAAACACAAATGCTAATAGCAGTATTATGCATATAGCCAAAAGTAGAAACAACTAAAATATACATTACCTAATAAATGGATAAAAATACTCTCATATAACTATATAATGGAATATTCTGTTTTAAAATTGTGGTGAGTACTGCACATATCTGTGAATATACTAAGACCCATTTAGTTGTGCATTTTAAATAGATGAATTATAGAGCATGTAAATTGTATTTCAAGAAAGCGGTTAAAAAATGTTCTCAGTAATGAAGACCTATACTTGCCTTTACAGTTCAAAAATGGTACTCACCTTTGCCATCACATAAATGGCACACATTAATAATTGGTCCAGATGTCTGTCCATCATAAGTTCAGGACACTGAATTATGGAGAATTCAAAGCAGGTCCAGATTTTTTTCCTCAGTTCATCTGAAATATCTAGTTTGGCACAGAGATCCCGAAGGCGGACAGCTGCTAAATGGTATACCTAGGAGACAGACAAAAACATTTCAAACTTTGTTTAACACTTGTATTTCCCAAGCTCATGCTCTGGTAAGAGTACGTGAAAAATTACCTTTCTAAAGAAAAGTGATAAAGAGCTGGTTTTCCTGGGTCTATTACTACTGCTGGTTACAGACTGGCCTTGCTTCTGCTGTTGGCCACCTGGGGAAATCTGTTGAATGGCCACTTGACCAGGGACTTGCAAAGTTGTTCCTGCCATCTGTTGAGAGCTCAGACTTCCAGCGAGGGCCTGAGCACTGAGGGGCTGGATGGAGCCTGTCACAGCTTGTGCCTGCCCCCCAACATTGACTTGGACAGGGAAGAATGTTATCCCTCCATTTTCATTGGCAATACCTAGTTTGTGACAGAGAAAAAAAGCATGAAGAAAATGTTGATAATAAGAGGTTCTCCGGGCAGAGGTTTACAATTTCTCCTCTCCCAAACAAACCCTGTCTCCCCATCACTCCTCTGTCCCCTATGTCACTCTAGCCAAACCTCGGGTAACTTTTCAATACATGCCACAGAGAAGGAACTCAATATCCAACTCTGCCTTCCTTACCTTGCACAGGAATGGTTACTGTTTGCCCATTGTTGGCTGTGACAGTGGCGGTTGCCATGGTGACCAAAGTCTGTCCAGGAACCGGTGTGACAGAAACAGTCTCCCCAGATACATTCTGCACAGGGACGGCATTGACTAGAGGCTGTGGGGGCATGCGCCCAGGTGTCCCTCCATCAGAGGGGCTATCATTCTCAACAAACAGCCGCCTTCTGGTAGTGCTGGCTGGTGGGGAGCTGTATCTATCGTATAATGTGGTTGGAGATGTTATGCCTAGGTTCAAAACAAATCAAACAAAGCATTTCACTCAAGGAGACTCAGATCTGACTTCCATCCAAGCTGTTATGTTCAAAAATAACTACAGTGTTTGAAATACTTCATAATTCATAAAGCAAACAAGAATTACAGAAGTCATCTTACCTATATCCATTAGTAAGTTTTCATTAGTGTTCAGTGAACACAACTGAGAGCAAAATTTTAAAATGGAATTTTTTGTCTTGCAGTGTTCCTTTCTCCACTCCCCCTTTCCCAAATCAGACCCGACTCTGTCTTCCACTACTAAAGAACCTTCATGATTTAAGGAATTACTCTTTTTTTCTGTACTACATTTTTCTATAATATTTTCTGCCATATTTAGTTTCCACCTACCACTCACGTAAGATGTGATTTTACTACAGAGCCACTACTTGATAAGGGGACATGATTGGTAGTATGTAATCTAGGAGCATTCCACCACCAGTTTTATCAATTTTGATCTTTGTCTTTTCCACATATAAAATTATTAAAACTCAATAATGTTCTTAAGCAAGGTAGACATGCATGATTTGGATTCAATTAAGCATAATTTTTTTTTAAAAAACAGTTTATATACCATAAATTTCATCCACTTAAATTGTACAATTCAATGGTTTGAGGTAAATTGTTATTTTTTTTTATTTTTTGAGACATAGAGTCTTACTCTATCACCCTGGCTGGAGTGCAGTGGCCTGATCTTGGCTCACTACAACCTCTGCCTCCTGGGTTAAAGTGATTCTTGTGCCTCAGCCTCCTGAGTAACTGGGATTAGAGGCATATGCCACCAGGCATGGCTAATTTTTGTATTTTTAGTAGAAATGGGGTTTCAGCATGTTGGCCAGGCTGGTCTCGAACTCCTGACCTCAGGTGATCCACCCGCCTTGGCCTCCCAAAGTGCTGGTATTACAGGCTAGTTTTTTAAAATTGTGGGTTTAAAATATATATAATATAAATATAT
>NW_016806084.1:2236803-2243429 GCF_001698545.2 Rhinopithecus bieti
CAGATGATACAAAAGTAAATAAACTTACTAGATTTGTGTTTGATACAATGCTGCAGAATCAGAAAGAATAGATTATGATCATGTTTTCTTATAAAATATCAAGAGATCTCAGGAAAACTGAGAAGTGATAAGTACAAAGAAAATGAAGTTTAAAGTCAAGTCTTCCTAATCTGTAGATTAGGGAAGGGAAAATTCTACAAAAATAGACTAAGAAAGACCAACTGTCAGATCTTTCAAAAATGAGGACTTTTCATAAGGATCATCCATGTCTATTAAGTATACACTGACCTAGAGTGATTTTTGTTTGTTTTTTTTGGGGGGGTAGAGATGGCATCTTGCTATGTTGCCCAGGGTGGTCTTGAACTCCTGGGCTCAAGCGATCCTCCCAACTAGGTCTCCCACAGTGCAGGGGTTACAGGCATGAGCCACCATGCCCAGCCTAGAGTGATTCCTGACTTTAAAAATGGTATTTCTTCTGTAGCCAGTTCTTAACCAATTACATTATAAAAGTGATCTAGAAATAAGGATATTCTTTGAATTGGATCCAAGGATTTAGAACTCTCTGGATTTACTGAATTGCTCTTTAAAAAGCAGTTCTATCTCACATATTGTAAACTAAAACCTTTCACCTTGAAGATCTTCTAAGCAGCTGCCTAAAAAATATAAACCAGATGGATACCAAAACTGCCCTTTTCTGTATTTCTTGGGCCAGCACTAATGTCATTAACTAGGGTAGCACAGCTCAACACAGTAGAACATACTCAGTTGTCTTAACTCACTGCCTTGTCTATACCTAACTGGATCATGCAGCTCTATCTTTAAGAAGGCTTTTCTATTTCTCCTGATTTTAAAAGTAATACGTATTTGCCTTAAAAATTTTACAGAAATCACCAGGAATTCTATCACCCAGCAATGATCTTAGCAGTTTGGTTTTTCCATTTCCACCATTTTGTATACTCATACACTTTAAAAATAGGGATCATATTAAATATATAGCAGTCGGCCAGGCGCGGTGCCTCATGCCTGTAATTCTAGCACTTTGGGAGGCCGAGGCAGGCGGATTGCTTCAAGTCAGGAGTTCGAGGCCAGCCTGGCCAATATGGCAAAACCTCTCTACAAAAATACAAAAATTTAGCTCGGCATGGTGGCGCATGCCTGTAGTTCCATCTACTCAGGAGGCTGAGGCATGAGAATTGCTTGAACCTAGCAGGCGGAGGTTGCAGTGAGCTGAGATTGGGCCGCTGCACTCTAGCTTGAGCAACAGAGCGAGACTCTGTCTCAAAAAAAAAAAAAAAAATTAAATAAACATAGCAGTCTATCGTCTATCCTTTTTAAAAGATACCTGTTATATCATGCATTTTCCTGTGTTCTTAAATAGTCTTTAAAGGCCCTTCTTTTAAGTGATTCATGTGGCACAAAAATGCATGGAATATTTTCTTCTAATATATACCCTATTAACTTCACTTATAGGGTTAAATAAAATTTAAATTTCCAGATAGTAAGCCCCAAAATATTCCCCTAGTATTTTAAACTTACTCCTTCCAAGACCTCCAGTATCAGCACGAACTTCAGTCACCCTTCTGGGAGTCAAAGGGGAGCCCGCAATGCAAATTTCATCTGCCCTTTCCAGGTTCTGAGGTGGCATGACCTGTGAAGAATTGGTTACACAGAATGCCAGGATCCAAAACAGCACTTTAATTAGAAATCCAATAGTAATCTAAGGCGGAAAAAGTCTCTTAACAATTATTCCGTCTAAATAAAATCAGCTGTCTTTCCCATTTTCATAATAAAGTTAAAAAAAAAAAACTTTTAGCAGTCAAAAAATGCAAAACCTTGTAATTGGATACTAAATATGAGTCAACCTTCATTACTGGTTTGGAGAGTTTGAATATCAATCACTCTAAAGCAGGGGTCCCCAACCCCTGGGCCATGGACCCTGTTAGCAACCGGGCAACATAGCAGGAGGTGAGTGGCAGGCAAGTGAGCAAGCGAGCAAAGCTTCATCTGTATTTACAGCTGCTCCCCATCACTCACATTGCTACCTGTGCTGGCCTCCTGTCAGATTAGTGGTGGCATTAGATTCTCATAGGAGTGTGAACCCTATTGTGAACTGCACACGTAAGGGATCTAGTTTGCATGCTCCTTATGAGAATCTAATACCTACTGATCTGTCGCTGTCTCCCACCACGTCCAGATGGGACCATCTAGTTGCAGGAAGACAAGCTCAGGGCTGCCACTGACTGTACATTTTGGTGAATTATGTAATTATTTCATTATATATTACCACGTAATAATAATAGAAATAAAGTGTGCAATAAATGTAAGGCACTTGAATCATCCCAAAATCTCCCCCACCCCAACCCTGTCCATGGAAAAACTGTCTTCCATGAAATTGGTCCTTGGTGCCAAAAAGGTTGGACCACTGCTCTATGGGAGAGAAACTTGATAAGGAAATCAAGAAAGAACACTGAATTTTTACTCTGTCACCAAAATCTTAGGACAACTACAAATTATCTGACTCGTTTCCTCTTTGACATGGGGTGAAGTATGACAGGTCACTTACCTTACTTAAGGGTGTATGTTTGCTGCCTAAACCCTGAAGGCTGGGTAGTGAGCCAAGGCCATGATGCCCAGCCAAGGAGCAGGTGTCCCTGATAACCCAAACATCCCAGAGAGGATCTGAGAAACTACCAAGGAAAACAGTCCCATCATGCACACACATGGTAGGCAAAGAGCCAGAAAATTAGCAGCTTAGCGATGGGAGGTGGTGAGGATCTCTAGAGCTGTCCTGCTGCTACCTAGGAGTACCCTGTATATAAGTATTTTATTTTTCCCCACCACCTCTGCCTCCTCCATATGTAAGTCTTTTTTTTTTTTTGAGACGGAGTCTCGCTTTTGTTGCCCAGACTGAAGTGCAATGGCACAATCTCGGCTCACCGCAACCTCCACCTCCCAGGTTCAAGCAATTCTTCCACCTCATCCTCCCAAGTAGGTGGGATTACAGGCATGCATCACCACGCCTGGTTAATTTTTTGTATTTTTATAGAGACAGGGTTTCTCCATGTTGGTCAGGCTGGTCTCAAACTCCCAACCTCAGGTGATTCACCGGTCTCGGCCTCCCGAAGTGCTGGGATCACAGGCATGAGCCACTGCGCCCAGCCCCTACATATCTAGATCTTAATAAACATATCTACTTGCCAAGCTGGACTTGTCTGAGTCATTCTTTGTCTCTTGGCACCTTCCCAATTTGCGGGTAGAGAGGGACGACGTTACAGTCCCAAGTTTTTCTCATAACAAGGTGTAATTAATTATAACATATTAAACCCAACTGCCACCCTCCCATCCCCAAAAGGATTATTAATAGATTAGATATTGATGTATTTTTCTCATAAAAAGATGTTATTTTCACAAACCTCTTCACATGTAGGAACTCTGTTTTCATTGTCTCTAATTTTTTCCCAGAGTGGAGACTCTGGTTTCCATGCCAAATGATCTAAGATCTGTTCTTCAATCTGATTAAGGTGTTTCACCACCTCTCTACAAAGGCCATCTTCTGCTCTAATGAATACTTCTATCACCTGAAATAAAAAATGTCCTGGTTCACTGAATAATAATTATTAAATATTTTTAAATATTTAGACAAGAAATTAGTCAAAAATTACAAGTTGAAATATTATTTTGAAACAGCTGCTCTTCCTTTTACTGTCTTTGTAAATATAGTTCAAACCATGTGAATTACATAAAATGGTTTACATTGTGATGTATTTCAAAAGTTTTTAATGAAAATACATGTATATTGAGGTTGAAAAACATTACTCTGAAAATTTCATATAAAAATCTCTAAACATTTAATCTATGCCACTATAAAAATTAGTTTTGACTATCTTATGAGAGTTAAGATAAACTCATATCCTAACTCAGTATCAAGAAATAGCTACCAAATCAATGCTTTAACTCTATGCCTCTCTGTAACACATGAAAGAGAACTTTTATTTTTTTCTGACATTTTCAGTGGTATTTAATTTTCATAAAATAAAAAAAGGCTGCTATACAAGATTAGCTAGTGACATGTGTGCTACTTTTTTTAAGCCTTCTCATCTCATAAAAATCACAGTATTCTAAAAACTGTTATTACATAAAGAAAGGAATCAAAGCTTTTACCCAAAATGGATCTTTCATACAATATTAAAAAATTTACATAGGTCTTGAGATTCTATTTCTTTTCTACTCCACAAATAGTGATTAATTATGTAATTAAAAACAGAAAAATATACTTAGATGTTAACTTGAACTAAATGACTAACAACAGGAAGTTGGTCTCATTTACAATCTCCACATTAGTATCATATTTTTAAAAATACCTTATAAAAATGATAAAGAGGCACTTCAAATATTTCAGTAATAAATGGAAAATTCCCAGGAGGCTTGTAAGAAAAAGTGACGACCTCAAGGCAGCAGGCCAACAGAGATCTGTGGAAGGCATCTTGTTCTAGAATACCCTATAAAATAAAGTTATTAGCATTCAGAAACATTTACTTAGTCTAAAAAGTCATCTCATACCCAGTGAATTTAAGTGAAAATACCAAAGAAAGTCTCACTTTCTGACTGAGTGCAAAGTGTGTGCTTATTTTCTTACAAAACCTTTCTTAATTATATAAATAAAGCCCATTTTTTAGTGGAGGAAATATATTAAAGGAATGTATGAGACTTTTAAAACCTTACCTATTATATCTTAAAAGAGATTACATCTCTAACCAAAATACACACACCCTGATGCTTAGAAGAACAATGACAGGGAAAGATGTTTCAAAACAGTATTTACAGTCAGTGCTATAAAAAACTGAAAGGGGGGCCGGGCACGGTGGCTCACACCTGTAATGCCAGCACTTTGGGAGGCCAAGGTGGGCAGATCACCTGAGGTCAGGAGTTCGAGACCAGCCTGACCAACATGGTGAAACCCCATCTCTACTAAAAATAGAAAATTCGCCAGGTATGGTGGCACCCACCTGTAGTCCCAGCTACTCAAGAGGCTGAGGCAGGAGAAGCACTTGAACCCAGGAGGTAGAGGCTGCAGTGAGCCGACATTGCACCACTGCACTCCAGCCTGGGCAACAAGAGCGAAACTCTGGCTCAAAAAAAAAAAAAGAAGAGAAGAAAAAGAAAACAAAAAAAAAATTGAAAGGGGCCAGGTGGGTGGCTCATACCTATTATAATCCCAGCACTTTGGGAGGCCGAGGGGGGCAGATCACTTGAGGTCCAGAGTTTGAGACCAGCCTGGGCAATACTGTTCAAGAATTGCTTGAATCTGGGAGGCAGAGGTTGTGGTGAGCCAAGATTGTACGACTACACTCTAGCCTGGGCAACAGAGTGAGACTCTGTCTCAACAACAAACCCAAAAAAACAGAAAGGCAAGCAGGCAGGTGACTGGCTAGATGACCATGTACCAAAAGTCAGTATGTTTATCACAGGATGACATTAATCATAGGTGATTTTTATTTTCTTCTTTTTGCTTATAATTTTCCAACATTGTAAACAATTATTATTTTTTAATTAAAAGCTACTGAGGCACCAAAAGCACAGGCAACAGGCCAGGTGCAGTGGCTCACGCCTGTAATCCTAGCACTTTGGGAGGCCAAGGCGCACAGACCACCTGACGTCCGGGGTTCCAGACCCGCCTGGCCAAACATGGCAAAACCCCGTCTCTACTGAAAATATAAAAATTAGCTGGGCATGGTGGCGCACGCCTATAATCCCAGCTACTTGGGAGACTGAGGCAGGAGAAATGCTTGAACCCAGGAGGCGGAGGTTGCATTGAGCCGAGATTGTGCCACTATACTCAAGCCTGGGCAACAGTGCAAGACTCCGTCTCAAATAATACATACATACGTATATTTAAAAAAAAAGCACAGGAAACTAGTGAAAAAATAAATTGGATTTCATCAAAATTAAAAACTTTTGTGCATGAAAGGAGACTATAAAGTAAAAAAAACAACCTACAGAATGGGGCAGGAAGGAAATTATGTTTTATTGTGCTGATCAATACATTGGTTATTTTACTCACAGATAAATCCATGTCTCCTAGTCTTTTTTGTTCCTGCTCAATAACAGATTCTAATACTTTATAGTAAAGCATCTCCGCAAAACGAAAATGTTTGCTGGCAATTTCTGTAGAAATAATAAAAAAAAATCCACAAAAATGGCACACAAAGAAAATAAAGGCCCATTCCTCCTTCTTTACTCACAAAATAAAATGTAAAAACCAACCCAATACTTTAGATACGCAAACTTCTTATGACTGGTGTTTTAATTATCCCTAAGATACCTTAATTTTCTTCATGGTAACAGTCACATTTTTCTAAAATTATTAAATGAATTTGTACATAAAGAACTATAATATCATTTAAGACTTACACCCTTTTTTCCCCTCTATGGTTGAACAAAACAAACCCACGCTAAGAGGTATATAACTGGCTTACTATTCTACACCTACTTAGTTCCAATTCCTGACATCAAACAATTCCTAGGCCAGGGCCCATAACAGTGATATCTTCTGTCCTTATTCTCAATATGCCGAAGAATCACTATGCTTCTATTTAATTTCCAGTTTACAAAAAAAAAAAAAAAAA
>NW_016806084.1:2243907-2276124 GCF_001698545.2 Rhinopithecus bieti
TCCTTATGTTTTTATTTAATTTCAATTTTAAAAAAAAAAAAAAAAAAAAAAAAAAACTAAAGATTTGCAGATAAAAAAGCATCAGAAGTCCATTAAAATAAAAATACCACTCTAAAATTTCTATCTTACTGAGAAGGGCTCAGAAATCACTTGGTTGACCAGAAAAACTGGACAGCCATATCCTAGCCCTCAGTCTAAAGTCATAAATCTTTTCCTCATCTTTCTTAGTTAGTAAGAAATGACTCCATTTAGTTAAACTTCAAACATAAGAGCAGAATAACCATATTAAACCTTACCTTTAGCACAATTACTGAAATCCTCATCTGGCTGGAAATGCTGAGAATATATTTCAAACATTTCTTTCAGTCTGTTAGCAATAGCCTGGGTTGGATCTCTGGAACACGTCCTAAAAAGGTAATGAGAAATAACATAATTTAAAGGTCCTGGCAAGTCACAAGGGGATAAAATGTTTCTATAATTTCACTAACATGTAAATATAAAACACTCTGAACAGAAACTATACACTTCCCAAATTAATCCAAGAGATCCTATACTTTCTTTTCAAAGGTGGTGGTATTACCAGTTGGAATGAAAAAAAAACTTTTCTTGTGTGGGGCTACACCTTTTATTTTATATATTTATTTATTTTTTGAGACAGCTTGCTCTGTCATCCAGGATGGAATGCAGTGGTGCAATCTTGGCTCACTGCAACCTCCAGCTCCCAGGTTCAAGTGATTCTCCTGCCTCAGCCTCCAAGTAGCTCGGACTGCAGGCACCTGCCACCACGCCCAGCTAATTTTGGTATTTTTAGTAGAGATGGCCACGTTGGCCAGGCTGGTCTTGAACTCCTGGCCTCAAGTGATCCACCTGCCTCAGACTCCCAAAGTGTTAGGATTATAGGAATGAGCCACCTCGCCCGGCCGGGGCTACACCTTTCACTGCAGGAAGTTTAGCAACCTTGGCCTCGGCCCATTCGATGTCTATGACTGTCCCCCACCTGTCCTTCACATCCCCCAGTCACTGATGATCCAAAATTGCCCTTAACTACTTCCGTAGAGGGCAGTACAACTCCCATTAAGAACACCTGGAAGAAAATAGAATGAAGGGGTGTAACACCCATACTACAGACTCATATAATCTGTTCCTGGCATTCTACATTTTTTCCCACAAATGAGGTTTATTTCAGTCTTTTTATTATTAGAAAGGAATATATGTTCAATGCAGAAGCATTATACAAATTATCACCATGTAAGCTTTTGTAACAACTGTTTTATCTTGATCACATATATATATATAATTATATACATATTCTTTGTGAAAATGAAGTTCAAAAAATTATAAAGAGAATAAAATCAATTATAGTCCTGCTAGACGTAACTATTGAATACATATATAAGCAGAAGTTTTCTGGGAACATACACACAAATACCTTTCTACAAAAACAGGACCCTTTATTTTACCTAGTATTTACTGGTAATATTTAACCCCACTAATGGTACCTAAGATTTAAAATGCTGTTATGCCTAGTTAGAAACTGTAAAGAGATCTGGAAGATACAGAGATTAAGATGGCTTCTGAAATGTATTTACAAAATGCTTCTAAATTCAAGGCAAACAAGGTGCATCTGAAAAACATGACTCAGGAAGAGGCCACAGAGATATAACTTGTTAAGTATAAATCACAATCAAGTTTATGAATAAAGTAGACTTCACGAAAATGTAAAGGAAAAGTAGTTGGCATTTAAGAAGCCTGGCTATGAGTGGGAAATTACTTATGTGTCCATATAGGGTCTTCTTGATATACCACCATCAGAAATAAAATGGGGTCCTTTTGGGTCTACGTCATCATATCATAAGGTTTTAGGACTGAGAGAGACCTTGGAGGTAACTTTTCAAATCAGCTTGCCAAAGGTTATGCGTAAGAGGATGAGATTCAGCCTACTGGGCTTTTAACTAAAACTCAGTGATATTCCTACCAGTCTCAGGGAGATCAAAGAAACTAAATGCAGTGAACTTCCTTTCCAGGATAAGGATGTTTTATAGAGTTTACAAAAGTTACAGTGGTTTTTGTCCTGCTTTATGAACATGTGGAACTCCATTAATCTTTTCAAATCTGAGTCACCCTTCAGAACTTACCTCAGGTTCAACCCTCTTCACAAAGGCCTTTGACAATTCCCATCTTCACTGAGCTTCCCTCTGCCCCCACCCACCACTCTCTGAAATCTTGAAAGAACAGTTGGCAAAGACAGTTCTGTGCTTTATTCTACAGTGTCTGGTGTTATCAGTTACTGGGTCTTGTATTATATTAAAAAAATCTGAGGAAAGAAGATCTTCCACTTATACATCTTATTTCTAGGTCCTCTACAGACTTACAACAGGACTCAGTATACAATTGATACAAAATTATTCATGGGTGAATTAAGGCATTAATAATGAAAAAATAGGAAACTGGAAAATGGTCAATAACCAAATCTTAGAAAGCAGACAGGGCTCAAACTAACCTGAGAATCTGTTCCAATTTCTCACTTGGTGCATTCCTGAGGCCTGTCAGCATGGTGTGAAGACGACTCAAGCTATGCGTAGCTGTAGAAACTGGGGTCACACAAGGGCTGTTCTCCTTAATGTACCTAACACCAGTTAGCGGTGTGGAGATTCTAAGTGCTTTGGACTAAAGAAAAAAACAGTTACATAGAAAAAAATTTCTAAAAGAACATTATTTTAGGCCAGAAAGACTTTAATTCACTTCACAAATGGGACTTCAAGCGAGTAAAACTTTATCTTTACAATATCAATACATTTGACTGACTCAAATGTCACCATTCTTGGAATTTAAACGTAACAGCATTAAGAGCTGCCAATATCCATGTGAAGATGAAGGCGTGAAAGAATAATTTGTATTTTAGCTAACTAAAAGTTTGTCTCTTAAAAGTTAAAACTCTAGGCCGGGCGCGGTGGCTCAAGCCTGTAATCCCAGCACTTTGGGAGGCCAAGACGGGTGGATCACGAGGTCAGGAGATGGAGACCATCCTGGCTAACCCAGTGAAACCCCGTCTCTACTAAAAAAATACAAAAAACTAGCTGGGCAAGGTGGCGGGCGTCTGTAGTCCCAGCTACTCGGGAGGCTGAGGCAGGAGAATGGCATGAACCCAGGGAGGTGGAGCTTGCAGTGAGCTGAGATCGCGCCACTGCATTCCAGCCTGGGCGACCGAGCAAAACTCCGTCTCAAAAAAGTTAAAACTCTAAAATAAGATATAGCTCCCTACATTCCCTCTTGTAAAATTTATGCTCAGAGGCAAAGATAAGCATTCTGCTCACCTGAAAAAACTAGGATTACTCTCAGCTCTGAGAAACAGAATTTCACAGTTCCCATCTACTGCTATTTTTGCACACACTCAAAGATAAAAGAAAATTGTGAATTAAATTTGGTTGAAAAAAATCCATTTAAGAAAAGCCTGCTGATGTGGTTTGGCTATGTCTGCATCAAAACCTCAACTTGAATTGTATTTCCCAGAATTCTCACATGTTGTATGAGGCACCCAGTGGGAGGTAAATGAATCATGGAGGCCAGTCTTTCCCGTTCTATTCTTGTGATAGTGAATACATCTCACGAGATCTGATGGGCTTATGAGGGGTTTCCGCTTTTGCTTCTTCCTCATTTTTCTCTTGCCACCGCCATGTTAAGAAGTGCCTCTCACCTCACACCATGATTCTGAGGACTCCCCAGCCACGTGGAACTGTAAGTCCAATTAAACCTCTTTTTGTTCCCAGTTTCAGGTATGTTTTTATCAGCAGCGTAAAATGAACTAATACACCCACTATCCAAATATTCAAATTTGCTTCAGAGAGAGAGAATAAAATGAACATTCCCTAAAAAGGCAACTTGATGCAGAACAGCCTTCATTGGTCTTCCTAGCCCTCCTCTACCTTTGGTTACAAGAATCTATCACAGTTTTTCCCATTAAAGTAGACAGGTCTTCAGAGAAACAAGTTAAAGTCAACACTCTTGACAATAAATATAGAAAAGACGTGACTTGGTGTCAAAGGAGCTAGTAAAACATCTTTCTGATTTTTCAAATAAACTCTGAAAGGTTAAGATAACTTAACAGTGTCTTTTAATATTCAAGATAAACCAAATTTCCCTGTGTATTACATGTACTTATTCTAATTTTTTAAAAAACCTAGCAAAATTTTCACCTGGCAACAGAGCCAACTATTCAAGTTTCCTAAGATATAGAAAAGCACAGAAATTTACTATATATAGAAACAAACCTACATGTTTTCTCTGTCTTAAAGTGCAATACAACTAAGACTTCCACTTTGTTTCAAAGAAATTCATTCTATAATTAAATCAATAAAATGATCTGGGTAGATGGATTGCATTCAAAAGGCTGCTCCCTGCCTTACAAGGTTTCTTGCAGCCACCTACTTCACTATGCATGAACCAAAACCTACATTGGGAAGCACCGGGAGGGAAAAACACCTTGTACATGAACAGGAGAATCAACAGCAGCCAGCAGCATATAACCACATCACCCACAGGCAGCAATAGTTTCACAGAGGAAACTAGGTGTGACAACCACAAACAGCTTCCTGCCAGAGTCCTCAAGGTCAACATGGTGTTTCTTGGTAGCACTGTGCTTAGCTTAGAGCTTCCTGTTCATTCTGATCAAGAGGAATCTTTAACTTGGGTGCAAATATTAAGTCGGTATCTTAAAAATATTTGGATGTTCCTTCTCCAAATAAAGACTTAAAAATTTGGAGTGACTCTGAGCTTTGCCCTTAGTCCTCTTTTATTCTCTCTTATTTCATACCTCTAAGTAATCTCTCCTCATTTTAGAGCTTTAAAAGCCATCTACAGTTGGGCGCGGTGGCTCATGCCTGTAATCCCAGCACTTTGGGAGGCCAAGGCAGGCAAATCATGAGGTCAGGAGTTCAAGACCAGCCTGACCAACATGGTGAAATGCCGTTTCTACTAAAAATACAAAAAATTAGCCGGGCGTGGTGGCAGG
Source organism: Rhinopithecus bieti (assembly GCF_001698545.2). Classification (NCBI taxonomy): domain Eukaryota; kingdom Metazoa; phylum Chordata; class Mammalia; order Primates; family Cercopithecidae; genus Rhinopithecus; species Rhinopithecus bieti. Next base: position 2,248,916 of record NW_016806084.1, read on the forward strand.
CGCCTGTAATCCCAGCTACTCAGGAGGCTGGGGCAGGAGAATCGCTTGAACCTGGGTGGCAGAGGTCACAGTGAGCTGAGATTGCACCATTGCACTCCAGCCTGGGTGACAGAGTGAGACTCTGTCTCAAAAAAAAAAAAAAAAAAAAAAAAAAAGCCATCTGTATCCTGATGACCCTAGGACATATATACACAACCCCTAACCTCTACTGTGAACTGTGAACTCCGGTCTTCTATTCCACAACTGTCTATTCAACTTCTCTACTAGGATGCTTAAAAGACATCTCAAATTTAACATGCTAATAACCCTAACCTTTAATTCCCCTTCCCCCAGACTTGCTCTTCCCTCTTAATAAATTTCAGTAGTAAATGTTCCCGGAATGTCTACTATGTGCCAAGCGCTGCATACAACATTGGTCACAGCCTTCGTGAAGCTTATATTCTAATGCAAGGAGACAGGCAATAAATAATTCTTTCTACCTACCTCCCTACTTACTGTCAGACAGTGATAAATACGAAGAGAAACACTAGCAAGCAGAGTCGGGGGAAAGGAAGTTGGGGAGGATGTTGTGGTTATTATTGACATAGCAGTCAGGTTATCAGAAACCAGAATGAAGTGAGAAGGAAGCCACATTAATATCTTGAAGTAATACATTTTAGGCAAAGGGAATTGCAAAGGCAAAGGCTTTGTGTTGCAGGCATGCTTGGCATATCTGAAGAACAAAAAAGGAGGTTAATGTGGCATTAGTGGGTGAGGAGGGAGGATAGTAGTAGATGAATTCAGAGAGAGCCAGGGCCAGATAACTTACGACCTCACAGGCACCTGTCAGGATTTTAGCTTTTATACCATTCACCCAACTGGAGACATCACTGTTCTCTTTTTCTCAAACCCTAGATCCAAACCATCAGTAAATCCTGTGGGTGCTATCTCCAAAATATGGCCCAGATACAAACCATTCTCTGAAGCAAGCCACCATAAACTATTGCCAGAATCACTCCAATAGCTTAACTCCCTACTTCCACCCTTGTCTCGAACCCCACTTTCCCACAAGACCTTTAAAAATGTAAATCAGTCATTCTTCTTAATAACACCCTTTTAATGGCTTTCATCTCAATCACAGCAGAAGCAAAAGTTCTTATGATGGCTTCCAAAGCTTACATGGTCTGTCTGGCTCTCTTGTTCTTCCCTCTTCCTTGCACTTCTTTTTCTTCTCGTTTTTTCTCTTTTTTTGAAAGACAGGCTCTTGCTCTGTCACCCAGGCTGGAGTGCAGTGATGCGATCACAGCTTACTGCAGCCTGCAACTCCTGGGCTCAAGGGATCCTCCTGACTCAGCCTCGCAAGTAGCTGAGCCCACAGGTGGATACAACCATGGCCAGCTAATTTTTTGTATTAATATTTTATGTAGAGACAGGGTCTCGCTTTGTTGCCCAGACTTGTCTTGAATTCCTGGGCTCAAGCAGTCCTCTGCCTCAGTCTCCCAATGTGCTAGGATTACAAGCATGAGCCACCACACCTGGCCTCCCCTCACTTCTTACCACTTTTTCCCCTCACTGTATTCCTACCACACTGTCATTCTCACTGTTCCTCCAAAAAGCTACTCCTGTTCCAATCGCACAGCTTTGCATTTGTTATGCTCTCAGCTTCGAATACATTTCCCCAGCTATTCATATGGCTTGTTTCCTTGCTTACTTCTGGTGTGTGACACCCTTATCAACCACCTTACCTACAACAGACCACCCATCCCATTCTCACCTCCCCTCAATATTTTGTATTACTACTTTTTACTTTCTTCATCTGTCATCACCCAACATACCATGTATTTACTTGGTTATCTCCTGTCCATCTCCCCACACNAATACATTTCCCCAGCTATTCATATGGCTTGTTTTCCTTCTTACCTCTGGTGTGTGACACCCTTATCAACCACCTTACCTACAACAGACCACCCATCCCATTCTCACCTCCCCTCAATATTTTGTATTACTACTTTTTACTTTCTTCATCTGTCATCACCCAACATACCATGTATTTACTTGGTTATCTCCTGTCCATCTCCCCACACTGGAATATAAGCTTCTTTAGAACAGGGTTCTCGTGGCTATTTTGTTCACTGCTGTATCTCCAGTGTCCAGGACACAACCTGACATATAAAATGCTTTAGGAATATTTGTTGAATGAATAAGCAGACCAGTCTCAAGTCTGAAGCAGCTCACTTCCAGGTGAATTGGCTCTTGGATTACCCAGTGTCTCTGGGGGCACTTGCCAGAAGTTTAGTGTTTTCTGTTACTACCACATAGCAGAAGGGAAACTCATGGCCTGCATCACCCTAAGTGTCTGTTTGAAAAAATACCATGTGGTCCTGAAATTCAGTTTAAAATAATTTCCTTAAAGACTGTAGATCCTCAGTTTCTCCAGTCTCTTAAATGAAGGCCCCAAGCAGGTCAATTATCACTTTCTAAATGCCTAAAAGTAGTACATATAAGACTATATATTACTGTGTTCACTACATATAAGACTATATATTACTGGCCCATCTTTTTAAAACCAACAATTATCAGCATGACACGTTTGTTTAAATTTATATTAATTTCTCTTTTTCTCAGACCTCAGTAAAATGAATGAAAGTTGATATTAACAAATCAAATATCATAGAGATACCTTTTTCAATTAAGAGAAGTATGATGAGAATTTTCTCCTTCATACTGTAGGCAAGTAAAACACAAACATGAAATTACCAAAATAAAAAAGAACCCCTGGCTTAACTCCTCCTGTATTTCTACTCTTCTGGTGTGGCTAAACTCACCTTGTCAAAATGCTGCTGTAAGATGTTTTTCATCTGCACCCTTTCAGCAGTCTCTGTTCCTGAACCAGTGTTCAGACACCTTGAGAGAGTCCCAATTTCCTCTTCAGCATCCTCTCCGAGAAATATCCGCTCATCTAAATTCCCAACAGATAAAACATACTCCTCATAGGCCTTATTGATGGCTTTACTATAGGAAAAACAAATACAGACAAAATGTACTCTCTCACAGAACTGCCATTTCAATTAATTATTTCATTTTTTTATTTACTAAAAGTTCTAACAATTTTTTGAAAGTTAAACTTTGGTAGGGTAACTTGTAGTTATAAAAACTGGATAGTATAGCTGGGCGCAGTAGCTCACACCTGTAATCCCAGCATTTTTGGAGGCCGAGGCAGGTGGATCACGAGGTCAGGAGTTCGAATCCAGCCTGGCCAGTATGGTGAGACCCTGTATCTACTAAAAATATAAAAATTAGCTGGGCATGGTGGCACGCGCCTGTATTCACAGCTACCCATGAGGTTGAGGCAGAAGAATTGCTTGAACCCAGGAGGTGGAGGTTGCAGTGAGCCGAGATTGTACCACTGCATTCTAGCCTGGGCGACACAGTGAGACTCCAGCTTAAAAAACAAAACAAAAACTGGATAGTATCACATGTAATCTTGCTATCCCCATGCTCATCCATCTCACAGTACAAGTATTTTGCTGACAGTGTTTCAGCTGCTGGTAGGTGCAGCTTCTGGTGAGAAGCTTAACTGTCTAGCTGCTCTAGCCATCCCTGGAGACTTCCACACTTACACATCATCAATTTTCACCCATACAGTTCCAAAATAATTTATTTCAAAATTTATAATCCAGAAGCTTAATGAAACTTCAAAGAACAGCCATACAATTTTGAACACATTTAAAAAGTGTGCTTATATTAGGTGACAGAATTTTTGCTTCCCCGTATTCTCTCACAAAACATATTCTCAGTTTCCAGAGTACAAACAATAAAAACACTAACCTCTGAAGTTTCCTAAGTATACAATTTAAAATATTAAAACATTTTATACAGAAGTACTTACAAACTCTCTCCAAAGTTTCCAGGTTCTAGAAACCCAGTAAGATTTTCTTCTTTTCCCTTAAGGAGCTATGATAAAAGAAGAGATCCTTAAGTCGTCATGTTAAATCAAGTTTTTCTCCAGAAAACATTTTCACGTTATTTCTTTGCTACTTAACAAACCTTTTTTTCATAAAGTTTCCTAATATAGGGTTTCCAGAAATGTTCCTTTATCCCCTTTGCTTCCAAAACTAGGCCATCATGTAAGGAACACAGTTTTTCAATGATACAAGGGGGGTCAGAGGAAGGTTTAGAATCCTTAGCATGAAAATCTTCAGACAGGCCTATGGTGTACAGAATCAAAAACAGAGATATCAGCATACAATAAGCCAATTTGTAATAAACTTAACATTTTATTTATAATCAGTATACCACTTAGCATATGAATGTATAGGAAACAGTATATATGCGTCTATTTTAACCCTGAGAATTTGTCAAAAAATGGCAAATAGAAGTAAAGTGTATCATTACTCGAAAGATTTCAGTTATTCAATTATCTATGTAGAGATGGTTAAGGGAAACTTAAAACTTAAATTTTAGGATATTAAATTTTAGGATACTAAGATTTAAAAACCACAAAAATAAAATATAACTTTGCAAGTAAGTCTACTTTTAAACAAAAAACACCACTTTAAAAAAATTACACTGTTCTGAGATTATACACTTTAATTTGAATGTATTAGATGTATTTCACACTAATTTACAGTTTATTCTTGCCCTAGACTCAGCACAAAAGAAAAAAAATCAAATGAAAATAAAAGAGGTAAAGGTCGGGCATTCCTATAATCCACTTTGGGAGGCCAAGGTGGGTGCATTACTTGAGTCCAGGAGTTTGAGACCAGCCTAGGAAACATGGCGAAACCCCATCTCTACTAAAAAATACAAAAAATTAGCTGGGTGTGGTGGTGTATGTCTGTAGTCCCAGCCACCTGGGAGGCTGAGATGAGAGGATCATCTGAGCCCAGGAGGTTGAGGCTGCAGTGAATTGTGATTGCACCACTGCACCCCATCCTGGGTGACAGAGTGAGACCCTGTCTCAAAACAAATTCTTTTAATTAAAAAAAAAAAAAAAGGTAAAAGTGAAAGGGAATATAAAAGGGAATTAGGACAGAAATGCAAGAAAGAACAGAAAAGAATATGAGGAACATTAAATTTACCATACCAGGAGCAACTGAAGTAACTAACTCCACTAATTTTAAAAATCTACCTTGATAGACAAGCTGAAATTTTAACTGAAATCACCTCAAAACTGAGAATCACCCAGAATCCTATTACAATATTACTCCAATAGCAGCAGCAATATTTATTTTAACTCTATACACACTTTTTAATATTTGCTTTGAAAATCATAATTTGGGCTAACTACTTACCATTCATAGAAATTATATACCTAAGTTCTATTAAATGCAATGCCAAAATCATCATTTCCATATATGTTAGTTTAAAAGATGAAAGTTCATTTTATTTATTTTAGAACCATAACTATTCTTCCGTACCAAAATTTGAAATACGATTCTTTCAGCAAATTCTTTTTGATCTCCTACGATGTGTCAGGCACAAAGTTTGCCAATGTAGAAAAACACTATCGGCTTTAATGTCATCTTTGCAACTCTGAGTTTCTAAATGCCTTCTCCTTGTTGAGTATATATTTCAGAAATTTCTAAAGTTGTCATTTAAGACTTTAAACTTCGTGGTATCTGCAAATGTTTTCCAAAATATTTTACAGGAAGCTTGACTCTTAGTTATAAGTACCCTGGATAACTGTAATGACAGGAGCTTTTCAAAATACTGATGATAGGAAACCTGTACAACTCCAAGGGTAAACATAACACAGAAATGCAGATGGCCCAAAAATCTTTGATTTACAAACCTACCTTTAAAATTAGGGTTCACAAGTTCTTTACGATTAGAACACTGAAGTGCATTTCCATAAACTAAGTCCAAAGCACACAGCAGCAGGTGATAAGAATTGACCAAATCATCACTTATCATGGGGAAATTACCTGAAGGATTATAAGCACTTATAGAGTTAAATTAGCATTGAGTTTATAACATTTTAAAAACAATTTTTTCCTTTAATTATTATGACATTACAAAACATTGTACAAAATTGACTCATTACAATAAGTGTTTTGGCAAATTTAAATTTTGAGATATTACTCTTATATCTTAATAAATATATATATATATATGTATGTATGTATTTTTTTTTTTTTAAGAGACAGAGTCTTGGTGGGTCACCCAGGCTGGAGTGCAGTGGTATGATCATGGCTCACTGCACCCTCAACATCTTGGGCTCAAGGGATCTTCCTGTCTCAGCCTCCTGGGCAGCTGAAATTACAGGCACACACCACCACACATGGCTAATTTAAAAAGTTTTTTTAGAGATGGAGTCTTGCTATGTTGCCCAGGCTGATCTCAAACTCCTGGACTCAAGTGATCCTCCTGCCGTGGCCTCCCAAAGTGCTAGGATTACAGGTGTAAACCACTATGCCTGGCCTTTAATAAACAGCTTAGTGAAAACTATAACTTTACTAAAAATGCCATTCATTCATTCATTGTTTATTAAATACCTAGTAGCTGACTAAAACTTTATCATTGGTCTTTGAAAATTCTGAACACTAAAAATTCATAAATTATCTCAAACTGTAAGAAACTGTTTTGCATGAAGACATTTTTCTGTCATGAAAATTATTAGAAATACTTAGGAGACAGCCAAAAAAATCATTCATATAATTATTCTCATATACATTTTTTTTTTGAGGCAGAGTCTCGCTGTCGCCCAGGCTAGAGTGCAGTGGCACAATCTCAGCTCACTGCAAGCTCTGCCTCCCAGGTTCATGCCATTTCTCATATACATATTTTTAAAAGACCAGAACTTTTGATCAGACTCCAACAGTAACATTTTTAATACTTTTCTATATAATCTCAGACAAATTAATGCAACAGGAGTACCATTAAATATCTTTCAATTCCAGAGTTAATAATCCCAAGAATAATTTGCCGATGCTTGGTAACAAGGAAATAAAAAATCAAAAACCTAAACTGACAGAAACATGTCATTTCTGCAGTGCTGGTTGAACTCTAACACTGAACGCATTTTTACATGTAGTTAAGCCATTTTATTATTATCTTAATTTCCTAGAAATTAAGATTTCTAGTTATTTTATAACTTCAAGCCCATCCCTTTTTTGGTTAAACACCGCACATGCATGCTTCATGGTGATTTTACATTCTTGTAACATCAAATTCAATTTAAATAGCTAACATGCATATGAAGAATTATTTCCAAACCTTAGCGTTTTCACACTTAATGCCTACCCAAGTGTATATGTACACACACACACCCCCGCAGCTTTGTTTCAGGTTTCCCTTTCTCTCTGTTCCTCCAAAGAAAGTTACTACTTACCTCAGCACATACAAAACAATTCTTTTTTTTGCATAGATGGAAACATTCAACAAATCAACTTAAATGAATTAAAGAGAAAAAAAATTCTTCTGTTGCCAAAGAGGCAAATGATAATCAACACATTAAACTGTGCATTGATATAGCCAAACCAACTTGCTTGGTTCTTCTATAAAGAGGTTTACTATTAAAATATACTTGGTTTCTCATGTTAAAAAAAAAGGAAGTAAGTAGCACCTATCGATTTCAAGCTACAAAGCCCATCACACCAACAAGCCTAAACTTGTTACTGGTGTGCACTTGCCATAGAAGGCAAAAGAAAACAGCAGCACTGTAACGTCTAATAAAAAGCTGAAATGCCCCTAGAGACCAGAATCTAATTTAATTTAAATTCTAGGACTCTCTCAACATGACGTATTTTATATTTCAAATCCTGACCTTACAAATAAATCTGACTCTGTGTGAGATATTTTATCTTTTAATCAACAAAGATAACAAGTAAATAGAAATGTTTCATCTCCGGAGTTGGCTTGTCATTAGAAAGGTGGCTACAAAAGAGTAACCCTTTCCCCAAAATAAATAAGAACTGAATTAAAGCAATTAAATGACTGTTAGAAAAGATCACCGTGCATTATAAAAGATCAGCGGTGGATTGTGAGAGGACAAAGATTCTTTGTTTTTTGAGACAGGGTCTCGCTCTGTCGCCCAGACTGGAGGCGCAATCTCAGCTCACTGCAGCCTCCGCCTCCCAGGTTGAAGCAATTCTCCCACCTCAGCCTCCCAAGTAGCTAGGATTCCAGGCATATGCCACCATGCCCAACCCACAAAGGTTCTTAAGGTGGAATTACTATAAACTGAATTAATGAGATAAAATTCAAACACTGAGCTAATTACAGAGAAAAAACCACCCCAGCGGGTCCAGTGAGAACAAAATAAGGACAATGAAATTATTTTTTATTGTATTGTACATATTATATACAGTACCAAATATATTTACTTCTAAGTACACATATGCCATAAGAGACAAACAAAACAGATAAAAATCCTAGAAGTCAGACATACTTGCCCAATACAATCATATGAAAAGATTACCATCATATATAATAGCAGTCACACATTCTAAAATTTGTAGCCACTGTAAAAATGGTTTATATACTCCAAAACCTTTATTTCATGCCACTGATCATGTCGCCTTTGTCATCACTAAAGAAACATGCCAGTGTCATGTATAACAGAAGATTTTTCTCTTGAATCAAGCATGCAGCTTAGGGAAGGAAGGACGGCAGCTCTCACCCTAACTAACTAGAGAGGGACCAGTTGTAATTAAGATAAATCAAACCTGGAGACCAACAATATCACACATTCTTCCCAGAGGCCTTCACAGCCAGTATGAAACTAAGAACCAGGAACCAGGAGATCTGAGTTCAAATCTTAGCTTTGTTGCCAGCAGCTAGTTTCTGGGCTCAGCTGCCTCATCTTTAAAGTAACTAAGCTGGCTGAGCACGGTGGCTCACACCTGTAATCTCAACACTTTGGGAGGCCGAGGTGGCGGATCACTTGAGGTCAGGAGTTCAAGACCACCCTGCCCAACATGGTAAAACCCCAACTCTACTAAAAATACAAAAATTAGCTGGGTATAGTGGTGCATGCCTGCAACTGCAGCTACTCAAGAGGCTGAGGCACAAGAATCACTTGAACATAAGAGGCAGAGGTTGCAACAAAGCAACCTGGGCAACAAAGCAAGACCCTGTCTCAAAAATAAGAATAAAAATAAAAAATAAAGTAAGTAAGTTAAGCTAGGCCAGGTGCGATGGCTCACACCTATAAGTCCAGCACTTTGGGAGGCCAAGGCAGGTGGATCATGAGGTCAGGAGTTCAAGACCAGCCTGGCCAAGGTGGTGAAACCCCGTCTCTACAAAAAACTATAAAAAATTAGCTGGGCACGGTGGCAGGCACCTGTAATCCCAGCTACTTGGGAGGCTGAGGCAGGAGATTGCTTGAACCCGGGCAGCAGAAGTTGCAGTGAGCCAAGATTGCACCACTGCACCCCAGCCTGGGCGACAGAGTGAGACTCCGTCTCAAAAAAAAAAAAATTAAGCTAGTTAATCTAATAATGAGAATCTCTCTTATATTTATGAAACTCCTTCCAGCTCTATGATTCTTTGTTAACTTTGCATTTTATTGAGCTATCTTAATGGCAAAGGCATTCCACATAGTATAAAGAAGAAACCTATGTAATAATATAACTGCACTTTCCTATCTACTTTAGATTACTAAAAATTATTTCTACATAGAAATATAAAAAGGAACCGGGTGCCATGGCTCATGCCTATAATCCCAGCACTTTGGGAGGCCAAGGTGGGCAGATCACCTGAGATCAGGAGTTCGAGACCAGCCTGGCCAACATGGTGAAATCCCATCTCTACTGAAAACACAAAAATTAGCTAGGCATGGTGGTGGGCACCTGTAATCACAGCTATTCGGGAGGCTGAGGCAGAATTACTTGAACCTGGGAGGTGTAGGCTGCAGTGAGCCGAGATTGTGCCACTGCAATCCACCATGGGAGACAGAGTGAGACTCCATCTCAAAATAAATAAATAAATAAATAAATAAATACAAAAAGGACAAAAAATAATAGAGACGTGTATTTCACTGAATGCAGACCTTGCGTAGGTCAAATGAGATGAGAATATGAAAAAAGGAAAGAAAATAAGTAGTATATAAAAGTATTTGACTAAGTATACTTATCTGAAAAAGATACAAAAAGAAAAAAAAAAACTGAACTGTCCTGAGGTAGATCAGTAATTGCACTCAAGTAAATAAGATACGTCTCATGAAAAATAGAGTTCACAATACAAGCATATACAGAATAATGTGTTTTCAGCTCATAATTTGAAAGAGTCGCTTTGGGTAGTAAAGATGTTGTATATAACAAAATTAAAGGACTTTCCATTTAATAAGAGAAGATTTGGATATTGTAAAGAAATCCAATAGATTCTTTGATAAAAAGGCAATACTTAAAAAAGAATCTAGGATTAAAACCCTTGAGAAAATTTTCAGTGAAAACCTTTTCCTGATACATGTTAGAAGCTGACAAAATTAATACCTACAAACGTAAACAGACGCATTAATATCTAAATAAATATTACTATTTTCTTACCTTTTGCATATATAAAAGCACCCAACAAAATGGAAAATTTCAGACACAGTACAGGGCTGTCGCCTTTGGGGGAAGAAAAAAAAAAGTCATGAGACAACAGAAGAATCAGAAAAAAAACATCCCAAATGACTATTATAAATTAGGTGTCAAATAAAACCCACAGTTAAAGGAGAGAGACCACATTCAGCTTCACATGGAAAACATGGACGTTCTGCCTCAACAAAATACTGGTAGGAAATAGCTGGGATCCAGGGAAAGAGCCCATTTCAAAGAAAAGAAAATTCTTAAAGAATTTTTTAAAGTTTTTTGAGGGCAAGATAGGTAAGGTGGAAAATAAAATGAATAAAAATAGTACTTTTGATGACATAGCAATGCTATGCTGCTTTAAGACCACTATATGCAGTCAGATACATCCTCATTTTTTCTCCTTTATCATAGCTAATGACCTGTATCCCTCCCTCCCTCCCTAAAGATATTCCAGACGATATCAAATCACAAAAGGCCTTTTTAATGTAAATTATGAGCTTCCTATAATTCCTTATACTTCCATCCATTAAGAGTACCTGTTGTATATTGCCAAGTTGTCTGCTAAAGTTTCAGACCTGCTTTAAGCTTGGCTTTTCTACCAAAACCTCTGACAACTTTTAGACAAGAAATCTGTGGTTTCCACATCCCAACAGCCTTATTCTAACAAGGTGCCGAGAGGAACGAAATTCCGTGGAGATTAGATTAGATTTAGTTCAGCATTACCATTAGCTAGGGTACACTTGCTCACCTGGACTTAGTCATTTCATCTGTCAAAAGATTATTCTATTTGGGTACAATACTGTACTTAATTCACCAGTCCATGGCAAGAATTAAATGTCAGTGTTCTGCTTTTAAAAGCAGCCTCTCTACCATAGGCGCATGATAAACTATTTCTAATTTGGTTGCCTACCAAAATAAAATTCAATTTTTTTTTTTAGCTTAACACTTAAGCTACTCTTAATTCTGGCTGTACAACTTGAGAATTCTAGGAAAAAAAAAAACTTGACTAACCTCCCACATTTTCTCTTGTTTTACTGCTTTTGTGTCTTTTTACATCTCTATTCCCTCTTGTAGTCATGGGACTTTTATAACACACTGCATTGCATGCACTGGAATCTTCATACCTGTCTCATCTCGCCGACTGTACTGTAAGCTCTCAGAAGACAGAGACTGTGGGGTTTGGTGTTTTAAAAATGCCTGTGTCCTAGGAAAATATCTAACTGTATTTCCTGTAGATATGTGCTAAATAAATAGTGACAAATTTTCAAATAGTGTGTGAGAGATGCAGGATACAGTCACAGTAAAGCACATGGGTTCTGCAGTCAGTTTCAACAAAAGCTCCACACTTAGTTGTGCGACTCTGGCCAAATTACTTAACCTCTCAGTGGCTTATTTTCTCTATCTGTAATAACAGTATGAGCATCACAAGGTTGTCAGAGGGATTAACTGAAGTAATACATATTGAAGTCTTAAGAGTCCCTGCCCCAAAACAAATGCTCAGTAAGTGCTATATACATCATGACTACAGGTAGCAGAAAGAGCTAATAGAAAGTATACAAAGTGATAAAAATGTAAAATCTCTAATAAAGTGATTTACTTTTTTTTTTTGAGATAAGGTCTTGCTCTGTCACCCAAACTGGAGTACAGTGGTATGATCACAGCTCACTGCAGCCTCAACCTCCCAAGCTCAAGTGATCCTCCCACCTCAGCCTCCCCAGTAGCTGGGACCACGGGTGTGAGTCACTATTCCAAGCTAATTTTTGTATTTTTTGTGGAAATGAAGTTTTGCCATGCTGCCCAGGCTGGTCTCAAACTCCTGGGCTCAAGTGATCCGTCTGCTTCAGACTCCCAAAGTGCTGGGATCAGGTGTGAGCCACTGCACATGGCCTTTTAAAATTATCTTAATTAGAATTAGGTAGTATACACATCCTAAGAAATATCGAAACAAGTGCAATCTGAAACTATTTTCCAGATACTCCAAAAAAAGAAGATATCTTCCTATAAATGATCACACTGGCCTCACTCAGACTCAACACAAAGCTTCTATCCAAACTTTAGAATACTTCATTATTTATTTATTTATTTAGTGATGAAGTCTCACGACCCAGGCTGGAGTGCAGTGGGGCGATCGCAGCTCACTGCAATCTCCGCCTCCTGGGTTCAAGCAATTCACCTGCCTCAGCCTCTCAAGTAGCTGGGACAACAGGCACATGCCACCATACCTGCCTAATTTTTGTATTTTTAGTGGAGATGGGGTTTTGCCACGTTGGCCAAGCTAGTCTTGAGCTCCTGACCTCAAGCAATCCACCTGCCTTGGCCTCCCAAAGTGCTAGGAGAATATGTCATTTTATTTATTTATTTATTAATAAAACGGAGTCTCGCTCCATTGCCCAGGCTGGAGTACAGTGGCGTGATCATGGCTCACTGCAACCTCCACCTCCGAGGTTCAAGTGATTCTTCCACCTCACCCTCCCAAGTAGCTGGGATTATAGGCACTCACTACCACACCCTGCTAATTTTTATATTTTTAGTAGAGATGGGGTTTCGCCATGTTGGCCAGGCTGGTCTCAAACTCCCGACCTCAAGTGATCCACCTGCCTTGGCCTCCCAAAGTGCTGGGATTACAGGCACTCAGCCAGAATATCTCCATTTATTTATTTATTTATTTGATGGAGTTTCATTCTTGTCGCCCAGGCTGGAGTGCAATGGTACAATCTTGGCTCACTGCAATTTCTGCCTCTCGGTTCAAGGCATTCTTCTGACTCAGTCTCCCGAGTAGCTAGGATTATAGGTGTGCACCACCACGCGGAGCTAATTTTTGTATTTTCAGTAGAGCTGGAGTTTTGCCATGTTGGCCAGGCTGGTCTTGAATTCCTGACCTCAGGTGATGTGCCCGCCTCAGCCTCCTAAAGTGCTGGGATTAGAGGTGTGAGCCACCCCACCTGGCTCAGAATACTTCATTTTAAACAGTCAATTCCCCAAAACTGTAAGTGAGCTAGACCAGATGCTTCTGTATCAGTGGTGCCATCTATATTAAAATGTAAATAGTTTTAGTTTTAAAAAATTTTTTTCCTCCTGCTTTGTCATTCCCCCATTTTATTTTTAAAAGGTTACACTTACTGTAAACATCCTTCACAGTCTGGGAAAACTTTTACATTTTAAGAGAAGCAAACATTATCTATTCTAGCCAAATAACTTTAACTCCTTTCCCTTTACATTTCTTGTCAACACTTTTCTAATTGTTAGAATTTTCATTTCTCCTTTATGAAAAAACTTTCAATGATAAAGAAGGAAAATGTGTATCCCATAACTGCCTTTATCTATGAGGAAAGGTAGAAAACACTGAGTCAGAGCATGCCTATAGACTTTGCAGAAGTGATCAGAAAGCACAAATTCATAATAGTTTCAGTTCTCCTGTCTTTTCCCAATCCAGTCTCTCTATTCATTAGAGACATCAAAATACTAGAGAAGTCATTTCAAGGGGATTATTTATTACTCAGTTTGACATAAAATAGTCTATACAGTCACTAGTAGAAAATATAGTGGTTAATATAGTGATCTGTATCTCGGGCAGTGCTCCCTTTGGCAGCACATATACTAAAATTGGTACAATACATTGATTAGCACGGCCCCTGTGCAATAAAAAATATATATATCTAGATACAGATACATCTCCAAGGCAGCTAAAGGGTGAAAATCCCTGAAGTCTGACTTGTACAGTTTGCATTTTTTGTTGCTTAAATGAAAAGGAAGGTTTCAGAACAAGGATCACTGAGGGAAAAATAATAATAAAATAAAATAAAACAACAAAAATGAAAGTTTATAGAAACAAAGACCCGTATACATTTAGCAACATGAAAAAAGCCAAACTCTTCATGGCTAACCCACAATGAAAAGCAAAAAAAGCATCATTAAAAGAAAACTATTGCGGAAAAAGATTTTTTAAATCTCCTTTCTTTTTTAAAACGAAAAGAAAACTAGCAAAATATTAACACTGCAGCACAGACTAATGTGTATTCCCGATGAACCAACACGAAAACCTACCGCTGTTTCCTTCCTCGCTGCTGACGAGGTTGCTCCTCTTGAGGGTATTTAAAGATGTCCTGAAAATGGGTTCATATTTCTTAAAATTACAGCAGAAACAGTGAAGTTTCTTTCTAATCTCTCAGTACGTTCTCTGAAATGTGGGGGTAGATTTGCCATATCTTCCCACTTCTTCATCTTATTAAAAAATTCGATTAAGCTGGTATTAAAGACAAACAATAAGATATTTCATAATTAACATAAAGGTAAAGTATACAAAAGTAAGTATTCAAAAGTAAATCAATATTATCTCATTAAATTATATTACTTTTAGACAGTGAAATAAAATCATAACTGGTGTCTCTGACTAGCTTAATTTCTTACAGATTGGTATATTCCTCTGATCCTCCAAATTAATTTTGTTTAGGTTACCTAAAGTATTTGTTAACTATGAAATATTTGAAAATACAAACCAAAATTAACAAGAGTAACCTAACCAACATTCACATTGGTTCACTGCCAGATTTTTAAAATGTTAACATATTGAATAAATTTTGTCATTTTTGCTTCAGTTCTTTTTTTTTTCTTTTAAGAGATAGGGTTTCGCTCTGTCACCCATGTTGGAGTTCAGTGGCAAGATCACAGCTCATTGCAGACTCCTGGGCTTGAGTGATCTCCAACTTTGGCTTCCCAGAACACTGTGATTATAGGTATGAGCCACCTCCCCAACTCCCCGCCACTTCAGATTTTTTTTTTAAACTAGCAACACTATAAAAACAGCCAAGACTAGGCACAGTGGCTCACACCTGTAATCCCAGCACTTTGGGAGGCCAAAGTGGGCGGCTCACAAGGTCAGGAGTTCGAAACCAGCCTGGTCAACATGGTAAAATCCCGTCTCTACTAAAAATACAAAAAATTAGCTGGGCGTGGTGGTGGGAACCTGTAATCCCAGCTACACAGGAGGCTGACGCAGGAAAATCACTTAAACCTGGGAGGCGGAGGTTGCAGTGAGCAGAGATCGCGCCACTGCACTCCAGCCCGGTGACAGTGCAAGACTCTGTCTCAAAAAAGAAAAGGAAAAAAAAAACATCAAAATTCCCATTTTATACTCCTCCCTAATCCTATCCCTACCCTTCTTCCCCAAAGATAAACACCATTCCAAAGTTGGTCTTAATCCTTCCTATGTTTTCACACTTACTACACATACACATGTATGCGTAAACAATAAGTAATATCTTATTACTTATTACGTGTTTTTTCATTTTATATAAATGGTATCATACTTCAGTGGTATTCTGCAACATGCTTTTTCACTCTCAATAACGTTTCTGACATTAATGTTTATACGTAAGATATATTCATTTTAATTGCTAAAAACATTCTTTCATATGAACACACAAGGATTTTTTGCATTCATCCCCCAACCTAAATTTAGGTTGTTTCTAATATTCCATGATAACAAAAAGTGTTGTAATGAAAACATCCTTATACACGTGTGCAGGAGTTTCTTTAGGGACTACTCCAAGAAGTAGAGTAAGAAAATGTGCACCTTCAATGTTACTAGATACCACCAAATTTCCTAGTAGTTATGCCAATTTTGACTTTCACCAATGTACACCAGCAATACAGAGTTCCTGGCTGAGCGCGGTGGCTCATGCCTGTAATCCCAGCACTTCCGGAGACCAAGGCAGGCGGATCACTTGAGGTCAGGAGTTTGAGACTAGCCTGGCCAACACGGTGAAACCCGGTCTCCACAAAAAATACAAAAATTAGTCAGGTATAGTGGAGTGTGCCTTTATCCCTGCTACTCTGGGAGGCTGAAGCATGAGAATCACTTGAACCTGGGAAGTAGAGGTTGCAATAAGTAGAGATCAAGCTACTGCACTCCAGCCTGGGCAGCAGAGTGAGACTCTATCTCAAAAAAAAGGAATTGAAAAATAAAAAACAGAGAGTTCCTGTTTCCCTGTACAGGGACCAAACTTGGCATAACAGACTTCAAATTTTCCCAATGATAAGAATAAAATGTTGGCCAGGCACAGTGGCTCACACCTGTAATCCCAGCACTCTGGGAGTCCAAGGTGGGTAGATCACCTGAGGTCGGGAGTTGGAGACCAGCCTGGCCAACACGGTGAAACCCCCTCTCTACCAAAAATACAAAAAATTAGCCAGGTGTGGTGGCGTGTGCCTGTAATCCCAGCTACTTGGGAGGCCAAGCCAGGAGAAGCGTTTGAACCTGGGAGGCAGAGATTGCAGTGAGCTGAGATCGCGCCCCTGCACTCCAGCCTGGGTGAAAGAGCAAGACTCCACCTCAAAAAACAAAAAAAAGAAATGTTATATTTTTACTTTGAAAGTCTTTATTAGTGACATTATCTTTTCTTGTATCTATTAGCTATATGAATTATAACCTTTGTGAAGTCATATTCTTTATTCCTTTTATTAACCCTGTTAGTAGTTCCTTATATAATTCTGGATACTGATTCTTTGGCCAATGTAACTCAGGATGGAGTTAAAGGTTAAAAAAAGATTACTAAAATTGACAATGTCAGCTAAAACATGACGTTGTGAATTATTTTATTTTATTTTATTTGGGATGGAGTCTCACTCTTGTCACCCAGGCTGGAATACAATGGTGCAATGATCTCGGCTCACTGCAACCTCTGCCTCCCAGGCTCAAGTGATTTTCCTGCCTCAGCTTCCTGAGTAGCTAAGATTACAGACGCACGCCACCACACTCAGCTAATTTTCGTTTTTTTTAGTTGAGACGGGGTTTCACCACGTTGGCCAGGCTGGTCTCCAATTCCTGACCTCAAGTGATCCACACACCTCGACCTCCATAAGTGCTGGGATTACAGGCGTGAGCCACTGCGCCCAGCCTGTTAATTATTTAAACAGTAACCTTTTTTGTTTTTTGTTTTGGAGACAAGGTCTTGCTCTGTTGCCCAAGCTGGAGTGCAGTACTGCTCCAACATTCAGGACTCAAGTGATCCTCCCGTTTCAGCCTCCCAAGTAGCTAGGCCTGCAGGTATGCACAACCACACCCAGTTAATTTTTTTATTTAGTGATTTTTTTTTAACCATTAAATCCATACATTTTGACAGTCGTAATTTCCCCCAAAATGCTAAACATCATTTTTCCACTTATCTTTAATAAGCCATGTAAGAAAATTCACCTAAAAGGCACAAAAAATTAATGTAATCAATTTAACTACAAAACAGATAAAGCAATTTCTGCCTCTTTTTTTAAACGTATTTGACCCTTTCTAAAATGGATTATAATCATGTCATTTATCCTCCAAACAGGAAACTGAGAAATACTTACACATTCTATTTATATTAAGACCACAAGTCCTGTGCACATATTTCTAAGTATAATAGCAAATAATATTTTATTTACCTTTTCAACTTAGAGTATCTCCTAAAGTTTCTCAATATCCTTCATTTCTCCCAATATTATACAATGTCCTAACCTTTAAAAATAAATTCTTCCATACAAGTGCCTAATACATAAAAATTTAAATATTTTCACCAAAGAAGTAAAATATAAGGGATACTAACTTTGATATAAATAAAGGAAAATCATTAGATGCTAGTTTTAGCATCTAATTTCACCAGTCCACAGGTACAAATGCTCAGAAAATGATGAACAGACATAATTCTTACTATCGCTATGATTTATGAGCTTACATTAGCCACACTCTACTTCTCAAACTCTAACATAGTTACCTCTGCTCTGAACATTTCAGGATTCTAGTTAAAGATACATAGTTTCCTTCCACTGTCCCTTTGCTTACAGTTGGAACAGATTTTCTGCAAGCCACATACAAGGCACATGCTAACCAATGAAGATCGTTTCCCTGTAAAAGAAGAGAAAATTGATTTTTAGTTAATAAGCTACATATATACATTTCAATTTTTTTAAAGTACATTTAAATTGAAAGTGTTGTTTATATTTTTGTGGGAAACTTATTTTCAATGATGACCCTATATCACATGCTCTTTTTTTTTTGAGATGGAGTCTTGCTCAGTCACCCAGGCTTGAGTGCAGTGGCACGATCTTGGCTCACTGTAACCTCCACCTCCCAGGTTCAAGCAATCCTCCTACCTCAGCCTCCCAAGTAGCTGGGACTACAGGCACGCACCACCACACCTGGCTAATTTTTGTATTTTTTGTAGAGACAGGGTTTTGCCATGTTGCCCAAGCTGGTCTTGAACTCCTGGCTTCAAGTGATCCATCCGCCTTGGCCTTCCAAAGTGCTGGGATTACAGGTTTGAGTCACTGTACCCAGTCCCAAATGCTCTTCTTATAATGTGACATTGACATTATTCCACTGAAAGGTAGAGAGGGTTCCCTCACCTTGGACCTGGGCAAGGGTCTGCATCTCTCACATTGATTAACTGTCTCTATCAACAGCAGAGGTGGAAGTGAAACTATGTAATTCTAAAGATTATACAAGGCAATATAGATTCCACTTGGTTCTCTCTCTTAGGACATGTGCCTTGGGAGTCCTGAACCACCAACAAGAATTTGGCTACCCTGGATCACCATGCTGGTGAGACCACATGGAACAAACATACAGAGATGCCCAATGAGCTCCAGTTCTGCCAGTACCTAGTTGCTCAAGTCTTCCAAGTGAGATACCAGTCATTTTGATGCAGAAACATGACATCCACACTGTCCCCAGCCTGAATTCCTTACTCACAGAAGCTGTGAGCCAAACAAATTGTTTTCTGCCCCAAAGCCTTAAGGCAATTTGTTACATGGCGATAGTAATGGAAACAATATTATTGTTTTTGTTTTTTTAATTTATTTTTTTTGAGATGGAGTCTTGCTCTGTTGCCCAGGCTGCAGTGCAGTGGCACCATCTCGGCTCACTGCAAGCTACACCTCCCAGGTTAACACCATTCTCCTGCCTCAGTCTCCCGAGTATCTGGGACTACAGGCACCCACCACCATGCCCGGCTAATTTTTTGTATTTTTAGTAGAGACTGGGTTTCAATGTGTTAGCCAGGATGGTCTCGATCTCCTAACCTCATGACCCGCCCACCTCGGCCTCCCAAAGTGCTGGGATTACAGGCGTGAGCCCCCGTGCCTGGCCTATTTTTTATATTTTTAATCTTGCACAAAATCTAGAAAAGTGATAGAAATACAAAATTAAGCTTGAATGGATATTCAGCCACTAATTTCATACCTAATCAAAACACATACATGAATACATAAAATTTATTTTTATAACCAAATGAGACTATTGTGGATCTCCTACTAGATATCATTCAAAATAATAATTTTAAGGCACTATTTCTAAAAGATCATCTTCACAATCCTTTTTTATTCAAGAAGTGATACAACTTTCCTCTTCCTATAAAAGTGAGGAAGGATGGAAAATGTCCTTTAGCTTCACTGTATTCATTACTGGTCTAAATGAAAATGAGAAAACTGGAAATTCTTCATTTTCACATTTACACATAGACTGTCTTACAAATCCACTTACATGTATCAATAGCATAGATGTTCTATTGTGAAAAAAAAAAACAGCCAAGATTTATGTATTATATATGTCTCTGGGAGATGGTTTCATAATATTCTTGATTTATGATGTAAAAGCAAATTTAGATGCATAACTACTGCATTTGTCTACTCTATCAAGATCTCTTAGAAAGTATCAAGTTAAGTCAGTCACAGTATTATCCTGTGCTTCAATAAAGGGTTTAAAAGATAATCTATAATGTTCTATTTTGGCTCTAGAAAATTCACAACTACTTGGATGGTGGAGAGAGAACAACAACAACAAAAAAAGAAAGTCTACAACTATATCATTCCTAAAAAGAAGAAAAGAATTAGTCTTGTGAGAATTTTACCGTGCTTAGATGACAAAACGGAGTGGGAAGCTCTTTTAAACAATTTATGCAAAGAGTAGACTCTGCCTAGGTTATCTTTGGTCCTAAAAAATATTTGTTGAAAATTCCGTAATACTAAAAAATAGTTATCCTCAAAATTAATATCTCATATCTTATAGGGTCAAATAGATCTGGTTTCAAATTCTGGCCCTGCCATACAGTAGCTATAACACAGTGGGAAAATTACTAAACAGTCTCAGAGGCTGCATTTTTTTGGCTGAGGACTGTAAGAATGAGTTACAGGTTAAAAATGCACAGAAAATACAATAAATCAAGTTAAATTTCCATAACCAGTATTCTGTATTAAATATCATAAGAGCTTTATTTCCCCTTACACTCCCATGAGAATGACATCCCACATTATCTCACAGCGTACCTCACTATAAGCCCCACAAAGGCAGGTATTTTTAGGCTTTGTTTGATACTCTATATCCAGCACTGAGAACGGTGTGTAGCAAGTAATAGGTGCTCAAGAAATATTTGATGAATATTTTACTGAGTAAATCATTTACTGAATAAACTGGGCTAAGAAGCTGAAACTAAAGTCTCAGTAATCAAAAGAATTGAGTAATCAAACATGTGTTTTCAAAAATAATTTACTAACCAGCTCTTATGTGGTATTTGCTCATGTATCACTGGACTTCATACAACTTAACCGCTATGAGTTGAAATATCTCAACTAAATGGTGATAATGTTTGTTCTATCTAATTTACAGGATCATCCTGAGGGTAAAATAAAAACTTGTTTAGAAGACTTTAAGGCCCTTTACCAAAGAAAAAAAAAGCAAAAAAAAAAAAAGAAAGTCAACCAGTCCTTCTCTTCGCCAGACTACAGAAAGGCACCAAGAGATGGACAGGAACATAGCTTACTCAGCCAGATCACGTAAATATACAAAGAGCTTAGGAAACTTGAAAGCACCGTCCATATGGGTGCTTTATGTGCCAGAAACTACATGATTGCCTTATTTAATCTTCAGAACAGCTCTGTGAGGTAAACACAAATATCTCCAGTTTAGAGATCACAAAACTCAACTTTCCAGCGGTTAAGTAAATTGTTCAGTCACCCAAGTCTGTCGGGTTCTAAAGCCACCATACACTATCTTTCTTCTGCAGATATAACAATTCAAAGAGGGAACTTGTAATTGAATCAAAATTCTATTAATGCAAATACAAATTAAAAATAACCTCACTCATCAGTACACATAGCCAAAAACATCATATTTAAATAATACCTTGATTAGGCTTTGCATCCTGGGCCTATTTGCCCCACTCTTTATACAAAATAATTATAAAACTACTTGAGAAATTAAATGGCCTCAGGTTTAAATGCCACACACACAGTCGAAGAGCTGATAAACAATCCGTACTTCCGTGTCACTTCCTATTGGCCCATGAAGGGGAGGTGCCTACGGAGCTGACAGTCACTGGCTAGAATGGCCATTTTTCTCATCTGCAAGCCCTGTCCGAAGGCTGCGACCTAACACGCCCGGATCGCGACAACAACAGGAGTCCTGTGCAATGCCCGGGGTGACCAAAAAGCCCTCGAGGTAGCCACAATCCTGAGCCTAGTGACAAATGGGGGCATGTATCTATACCCAGGTCAGCGGAGGGCTCATTTCATCTGGCCTAGAGGAAAGATTCTTAATTTGTTTACACAGACGTAAACAGCCCAAAACGCATCAGCTCGTTGACTCAAACGCCAGCAACGTCTGGGCAAAGGCAATTTGGTTAACACGGGGAAGCGAACAGACGGAGACGCCTGGAGACCCAGGTGCCACAGCCCGGTGAATCGTGGTGCAAATAAGCGCAAGTCCCCTCCCCTTCTCCGTACGGTCTTGACAACGACATTAGTTCATTCTACTAACAAGGCGGGCGGGGGTCAGACGGGCCACACACCCATCTTCCTCATCGGGACCCCAGCGCGATCTCAGCTTCCCTGTGTTACTTTAGGGCAAAATGCGTTCCCCATTCGGAAGCCGCGGGGAAGCGCGGCGAGAGCAGGTTCGCCCTCGGAGCTGCTAAGTGCCTGGGAATAGCGCACAGGGGGTCCCCACCCCTCTCCCGGCTGGAAGCCCGCAACCCGCCCGAGGGTCTCTCGTGGCGCGCGAGGCGGCTCGCACGGCACCGGTTCACGCCGACTAGGCCGGAAGCGCCCCTCCGCCCGCGAGCGCACCTCCAGAGTGTAGCTCTCGCTCATGCTGCGGTAGCTGTCCCAGGCCTCGGCCCGCGCCGCCTCGTCCATGTTGAGGCGGCTGCACAGCTCGTCGAACCGCTGCTGGATCTGAGGGGTGGGCGACTCATTAGGCGGCGCGGAGTCCTCCGTCTCGCCGTCGTCCTCCTCCTCCTCATCCGAGGCTGCCGCCGCCGGAGGGGGAGGCGGGGGCGGCGGCGACTGGTCACCTCCCGACGGCATAGCGCACCCCTGGGCAGCCGGACCTCAGGTGAGGTGAGGGCCCGGGCCCGCAGCCATTCAAACCGCGAAGCGCCCGCCCGTCCGCCGCCCGCTCCGCGCCTGCGCCTGTGCCGCTGCCAACGACGCTGACCTCCTGCAGGTACCCGTAGTCTTGAGCACGGCCTGCTGGGAAATGTAGTCCAGACCGGCGGTTCAAGGGGGCCAAAAATCATGTTTAAAAAAATTAGCTCGCCTAGTTTCACCAGGGGTGAAATAAAAGCACCTTCCCCGCATTTTAAGCACATACCCTCGCATCGTGAGAACATTCAACAGGGTTGTACTGACGAGAAAATGTCCAAAAGACACTGACGTGTGAAGGTTTCGTATCCAGGCTGTTCCCAGAAGTAAAACTTCCTCATCGCCTGGATATCTTTATCTAAAAAACAAGGATAATAGCAAGGGCCTGTCTGTGTACCTTCACGAAACTGCCTTTGCAAAAATCCTAACAGTGAGAAAGTTACCACTATGAAAGGGATCTGACCTAAATGACTCCATGCTTCTCACCTCCGAGCTGCACTTGTTCATTCCCCGGCAAAGACCCAACTAACTACAGGAGGAATTTAATTTGTAGTTTCACTTTGAAGTAAAGATTTTTACAGCCCTTTCCCAAAACAAACCCCCTTTCTTGCCTGGGGATCAGTCTGCCTTTGTGGAACTAACAAATTAGCCACAAGATTAGAAATTATGATTTAGGAGTCTTGCAGCCAGAGGCTACAAGATTCCTAACCTCCCCAGTTGCTCTCAGGGATAACATGACTATTTGTAAAACCTAAGATTGGTGCTGGAGATACTTTTCAGACCCCGCATTCCGATGCATGAGCTGGCGCCACTCAGACCATAATCTGGCTCAACCAGTTCTACAGTCCCACTCAGGAACAGAAGACAGCAAGAGCCCACTTCAACCCCCTAAGATTTCACCTCCCACCTGACAAATTAGCATTCGCCACTCCCTGGCCCCCTACCCGCCAAGTCATTCTTTAAAACCCCAGTCTCCGAATTTTCTGGTAGGCTGATTTGAATAACCAAACTCCTGTCTGCCCTTCAGCTGGCTCTGCGTGAAATAAACTTTTCCTTTTTTTTTTTTTTTTTTTAGTTTGAGACAGAGTCTGGCTCACTGCAACCTCCGCCTCCCGGGTTCAAGCGATTCTCCTGCTTCAGCCTCCTGAATATCTGGGATTACAGGTGCGTGCTACCGCACCCGGCTAATTTTTATATTTTCAGTAGAGGCAGGGTTTCACTATGTTGGCCAGGCTGGTCTCGAACTCCTGACCTCAAGTGATCCGCCCGCCTCGGCCTCCCAGAGTGCTGGGATTACAGGCTTGAGCCACCGTGCCCGGCCAATTCATTTTATTTCCAATTCTCCTTTCTTTATTTCAATTTTTAAAATTGCCAATCCTTGATTTATAAATGAGCTTGATATAAAACATTTTCCAGATTGAGGAGCTGTAAGAAGGCATTACTGTTTTCCTATTTTTGTTTTGCTTGGTGGGGTATGTAAACTGACAGAGGGAAAACTGCTGGGACAAAAGCAGGGCCTTATGGAAGGTATAATGACAGGCGGGAGGACAGGAAATGGAACCCTGAAGATGGGAGAAAATCAGGTAGAGACAGGTAACAGGATATCTCGGGAACAATTTTGAGACAATGAAACCCTCTTAAGAAAACCTTAGTAAAATTCACAGTAATCAGCAATGCTTTTGGAATTGGCTAAGTGATGAGTCTCAAGGATGGGGCAAGAACAGAAGTTGAACACAAATGGTTTAGAAGTATCTGAAAATAAGTACATACGCTGGGCATTGGAGCTCACAATGCCCAGCACTTTGGGAGGCCAAGGTGGCTGGACTGCTTGAGTACAGGAGTTCAAAACCAGTCTGGGCGACATGGTGAAACCCTGTCTCTACGAAAAATAGAAAAATTAACCCAGTGTGGTGGTACACACCTGTAGTCCTAGCTACTTGGGAGACTGAGGTGGAAGGATTGCCTAAGCCTGGGGAGGCTGCAGTGAACTGTGACCATGCCACTACAGCCTGGGCAACAGAGTGAGACCCTGTCTCAAAAAAAAATAATAATAAATAATAAATAATTTGGCAAGGCGTGGTGGCTCATGCCTGTACTCCCTACACTTTGGGAGGCCAAGTCGGGCAGATCATTTAAGGTTAGGAGTTTAAGACCAGCTTGGCAAACATGGTGAAACCCCATTTCTACTAAAAATACAAAAAATTAGCTAGGAGTGGTGGCTGGCACCAGTAATCCCAGTTACTCAGGAGGCTGAGGCAGAATTGCTGCAACCCAGTAGGCAAAGGCTGCAGTTAGCTGGGATCATGCCACTGCACTCCAGCCTGGGCGACAAAACAACTCCATTTCAATAAATAAATACATAAATAAATAAATAGTAAGTTTATTAAAATCTTAGTATTTTACCTGTATATACACTGGGGATATTGATTTTAAAATAATGACATTGCTTCCTTTGGAAATCATTATCAACACTACTATGTCAAAGCAAATAAGAAGGCCATGAGCCTGATATCATCTGTCTCTGTAGCTGGAGCTTGTATGTAAGCAAACCAGAATTCAATGTAAACAGTAAGATAACAGTAAAACAAAACTTAAGCTTAACCAATCAGAAACTGCCAACTAACCTCTAATTAGGGATTTTCCTTTTTTTTTTTTTTTTTTTTTGGTGACAGAGTCTTGCCTTGTCACTCAGGCTGGAGTGCAATGATGCAATCTCGGCTCACTGCAAACTCTGCCTTCTGGGTTCAAGCGGTTCTCCTGCCACAGCCTCCAGAGTGGCTGGGATTACAGGAGCCCACCACCAAAACCGACTAATTTTTGTATTTTTAGTAGACAGGGGTTTCACCACATTGGCCATGCTGGTCTTGAACTCCTGACCTCAAATGATCCACCTGCCTCGGCCTTCCAAAGTGCTGGGATTCTAGGCATGAGCCACTGAACCCAGCTTGCACACCCAAATAAGGCAAACACCCAGCTGTAGCCAATCAAGTAATTGTTTTAGTTTTCTATTAAAGCTTACTGCTCACCTGCAGGGTGAAGCTCTCTGAATCTCTTGTTGTAAGTGCTGCCCAATTCATGAATTGTTCTTTGCTTAAATAAACTGTTAACTTGTCCAAAGGTTTTCTTTTAGCAACTAAGAGAACAATTTAAATTGTTTTAACAATTAAAGTTTAACTTCAAATCATTTAACTTAAATAAATGATGTGAAATTATCTTCACTATTTTAGTAAAATGTAATTTAAATAATTATTGCAATGTAAGTAAAATTGGTGGCAATAAACCATCAAATAAGTATTTTATTAAAATATCCTTTGCTTGTTAATACCAATGTTTTCAAAGCCTTTTAGAATGGGGGTGGGATGGAGGTATGAGTATTACCTGAAAGGGGTCCCCATCCAGACCCCAAGAGACGGTTCTCGGATCTCATGCAAGAAAGAATTCAGGGAGAGTCCACAGTGCAAAGCAAAAGCAAGTTTATTAAGAAAGTAAAATGATGAGAGAACAGTTACTCCATAGAGAGTAGGATGTTCCCGAAAGTAAAAGGAGGAATGCGTCCACCCTAGGTACAATACTTGTTTATATATAGGATTTTAAAAGATCATGAGGAGATGTGCTCTGCTACAAGGATTTGTGATAAAGGATTAATCTTCCTAATTACTATATTTTGCAAGAATTGATATCATTATCTTTAAAGCAAAATTAGGAATGCTTCTATTCTCAAGATATCAGGATATCAGGACACTCCTAAGTCTGGGTCTGTTTAGTAAATGTTATCAATGTGTTTCCTTAACTATAAACATCTAGAGGCTAGGAATACCTAACTTTCTGGGAATGCAGCCCAGCAAGTCCCAGTCCCATTTTTCCTAGCCCTCACTCAAGATGGAGTCACTCTGGTTTGGACACCTCTGATATGGGGAAGTTAAATTTCCTTGAGGTTATTATTTGACTTATGAAGCTTAGTCATAAAATGTAAGAGGTCTTTCACCTGACTGGCACATGTGCTCTCTCTGTCTCTCATTCTCTCAGTCATTCTTCATTCACCCTTTGAACCCAGCCAAAATATTGTGGGAAAGACCAGGTCACCTACTGTCAAATATAAACAAAGCCAAACGTTATCACCTATTGTCAAATATAAACAAAGCCAAAGGTTAGTTAAAGTGTGGAAAACAGATTTTACTCAGTAACTACTGACAGACAGCAGGGGAAGAGCTGAGCTTTGTTTGGACAAATGGAGGCAAGATGGCGCAGTTCCGGGTTCTTCACCGTCAACTTTCCTGCGCCCGGGAAAGACAGGGGTCGACTGCACAGGCGCAACCCGACCTCCGA
>NW_016806084.1:2281440-2304283 GCF_001698545.2 Rhinopithecus bieti
TCAACTTTCCCATGCCCGGGAAACACGGGTCGACTGCACAGGCGCAACCTGACCTCCGATGGAGAAAAACCGGAACCCGCCTAGCCATGCCTACCGACCCACCCCCGACCCGCCTCTGTCCCACCCACTGCCCTCCCACTCCCGGGCCCAGGACATAAAAGCCGCTCCCGGCGGGCGCGCGGTGCGAACTTCCTCGGCCCCTCCTCGTACGCGGGACCCAGGAACCTCACCCGAGAATGCCGGTGCGGACTTCCTTGGCCCCTGCTCCTGTGCGGACCTAGGAACTTCGCCCGAGAATGCCGGAGCGACTTCGTCGGCCTCCACCGCCAGATACCGGTGAACCTCGCTCCCTCCTTCACATTGGCTTGTAAATAAAGTTTTTTTGCCTTGCCTACTTGCCTTTTCTCTGGCATTTGCTCTGGGGGTCGCATTAAAGCAAATCAAGCTTCATTCCAATTTTTATAGATGTGACTGGGTCTTTTAAAGAAAGAGTAAAAATACAAAAAACTAGCCGGGTGAGGTGGCGGGCGCCTGTAGTCCCCGCTACTCAGGAGGCTGAGGCAGGAGAATGGCATAAACCCGGGAGGCGGAGCTTGCAGTGAGCTGAGATCCGGCCACTGCACTCCAGCCTGGGCGATAGAGCGAGACTCCATCTCAAAAAAAAAAAAAAAGAGTAAAGGAGGAGGGGGAGAGAGTAGAGCTTGAGTAAAAAATTACAAAGGGTGGGTCAATGTTAATGTCACTAGGCTAGTTGTGTCTACTAGCCAGTAACTATGAAAATCAGGCTACTGTCCCCTACACAGACTGGAAGACAGAACCCCTATTCTTCCTGATGATTTCAATGGGAGGGTGGGGGCAGGAAGCCTGGGATTCCAAAGAATTGACCCTAAGCTCCCAGAAGCAATGCAAAAATTTAATCCTCTCTCTCTTTTTTCTTTTCTTTTCTTTTGCTCATGAGATATGGTCATCTCTTAGGTGCAGAGGTTTGGAAGGAGTCTTATGTGCCAAGAATTCTGCAGTTATCACCACATGGATTAGATCCAAGGCCTTTGGCCCTCAGCTGTGTTGAATGAGCCAGTTTGGAAGCAGAAGCAGATCCTCCAGCCTTCAGTCAAATTGCCCCAGCTGATACAACAGAGATGAACCTTCCCACTGAGCCCTGCCCAGCTGAAATCTGTGGGACAAAAAATGATGTTTGACATTAACATTCCTTCAAAGAAAGAGATTTTAAGTCACAGCCATTTTTGATCATGGAAGTTAACTGATTCATCTTAGTTTTTGAGCAAGATGCTAGGAGTTGAAATTGTAACTGCCCAGTGAGTTTTTCTGGCCTGCTGCCCAGACAGAACCGATTTATCAAGACAGGGGAATTGCAATAGAGAAAGAGTTTAATACACGCACAGCCAGCTAAATGGGAGACTGGAGTCGTATGACTCAAATTGGTCTCCTTGAAAATTTGGAGAGTAGAGTTTTTTAAGGATAATCTTCTGGGCAGGGGTCTAGGGAGTGGGAACACTGGTGGAGTTGGGGATGAAATCACAGGGAGTCTAAGGTTCTTTCTGCTGTCTTCTGTTCCTGGGTGGGATTGCAGAACTGGTTGAGCCAGATTACTCATCTGGGTAGTGCCAGCTGCTCATCAGAATGCAGGGTCTAAAAATATCTCAAACACCAATCTTAGGTTTTACAATAGTGATGTTATCCCTAGGAGCAATTGGGGAGGTTAGGAATCTTGTAGCCTCTGGCTGCAAGACCCCGAAATCGTAATTTCTAATTTTAGGGGTAATTTGTTAGTTCTACAAAGGCAGTCTTGTTTCTAGGCAAGGAGGGGGTTTGTTTCAGGAAAGAGCTGTTATTATTTTTGTTTCAAATTAAACTATAAACAAAATCCCTCCTATAGTTAGCTTGGCCTATGCCCAGGAATGAACAAGGGCAGTTTGGCGTTTAAAGACAAGATGAGATGGTTAGGTGAGGTCTCTTACACCATCGTCATTTTCTCACTGTCATAATTTTTGCAAGATGGTTTCAAAATAAGAGTCCTAGACTATGCTAACCCAACAATTCTTTCCCTTATCTTACCTCCTTGTCCTCCCAGAAGCAGGAATGGCTATCTTAATACACAAATCTGACCATGTCTTCCCCTACTTAGCTGGTTTCCTTGCTGCTCTTGGCACAAAGTCTACCCCTTCCATACCATGAGTTCCCTCCCTCTTGCCCCTTTATCCTCACTAAAATTGCACTCCCACACTTCCCCCACCCCTTTTTCCATCACCCTTTTCCAACAGTCAGGTACAACCTTAAATGTCTCTTTGGTATTTCTATTGAATACTCTCATGATGCTTATTATAACCATAATAAATTATTTACATGTTTAACTATTTCATGTCTATTTTCTTCCCTATGCTTTAAGTACTATGAGATTATGAGAAGTGGCTGTTTGGTTCTGGGCTATAACTGCAGTGCCCAATATGGGGCCAAACATGGAGTTGACTCGCCATAACACTTGTCAAATAAGTGACTGATTATAATCAAGATATATCTTGTTCTTATTGAAGCCTCAGATTTGTGGATATAAAATTCTTACTCATGTTGTGATCTGATAGCACAACAGAATGCCAAAGAACTTATGTTTCAGTCATCTAAAAATGAATTTTTCCTTTGCATTATAAAGTCATCCCCAGTATCTGCAGGAGATTGGTTCCAGGACCCTAAGGATACCAAAATCCAAGATTGCTCAAGCCTCATATAAAACAGCATAGTATTTGCATATAACCTACTCACATCCTCCTATGTACTTTAAGTCATTTCTAGATTACTTATAATACCTAATACAATGTAAATGCTGGGTAAATAGTTGTTATGCTGTATTGTTTTATTTGTATTTATTTATTTATTTATTTTTTTGAGACAGAGTCTCACTGTGTCACCCAGGCTGGAGTGCAATGGTGCGATCTCAGCTCACTGCAACCGTCGCCTCCTGGGTTCAAGCGATTCTCCTGCCTCAGCCTCCCAAGTAGCTGGGACTACAGGCACCCACCACCATGCCCGGTGTATTTTTAGTAGCGATAGGGTTTCAACATGTTGGCCAGGCTGGTCTCAAACTCCTGAGCTCAAGTGATTGCCTGCCTCGGCCTCCCAAAGTGCTAGGATTACAGGCATGAGCCATCACACCAAGCTTGTATTTTATTTTTTAATTGTATTTAATTTTTTTTTCAAATATTTTTGGTCCATGATTGGTTGAATCTGTGGTTGTGCAATCCACAGATATGGAGGGATGACTGTATATATCACCTTAAAATAAATGGCATAATTGTGAAACCGCAAATAAATATTTTATACAATAAAACAAGTGGTCTACAAACTTTTTGGTCATATTTTCCTAATGGAATTACCTCCTGGCATATTTTAACATCTAAAATTTTTCATTAAATTATAAAATTTGGCTTTTAAAATTCACTGGGATTTTGTGTTCTACCCCTTTGTTTCATTTTCTTGCATGCTTAAGTAGGAAAAGTTGTTGGCTAAGTTAATCAAGAGAACCTGAGAGTAAAGCCAATATTTTAGGTAAAAATGCGACACTTAATTTCTGGAAAACTGAGTTCCTTTTGGCTTATACATTAGGCCTGGAAGGCAACGAAGTCTTACAGAAATGGCAAAATCTTACTAAAGATAACTTACAGGGGAATATTTCAAATGAACAACAACACATTGAAGTATACATTTAAATATACATTGAAGTAATTTAAAAATGACTATATTTAAAAATGAAGTATATTTAAAACTGTGGATTGCTCTCAGCAAAGTCTCTTTTGGCTAAGAATGGGATTGGCACTATGGGATGTTACCTGCTATTTGGATTAATCTGTCTTACACTTTTTGCTGATGGCTATGGATAATAACAGGATTAGGCATGTACAGAACCATGGGACGTGGGGAACTTTTTCCTCCCCACCAGGGAAACTTAAGAGCTGATGGTACTGCTAAAAAAAAAGATCCTTTCACTACTGAAAAGGAGCCACCTGAACTTTTCAGTGTTGCTGCAATGGTTGGGTCTTTCTCTGACCTCCCTAAGATTTTCACCTTCCCCACCCTGCCATAGGCCATGGTTTCCTCTCTCCTTTCCCTTTCTTATCTTTTCTATTACTCAGGGCAACCACCTTGCCCAGAGACCACATGTTGAAACTCCTAGTTGGAGATGGGATTAAAGATAACAGGGCTCATCTGAGGGCATATTTAAGCCTTGTCAGTTTTATACTGGGGGCTAAGGAGTGGATAATGTCTATGTTTTATCATATGCATTTTGCTCCGACCAGAACAAAAAGTAATAATAATTGTCCTTCATGATGTGGTTTGGCCCCCAGGGCAATGGTGTTGGATCACTAGGGCCACACTTAGGGACAACAATCCCAGTAGCCTGGCATGCTGGCAAAGGGTAATGATTTCTTACCAGTCAGATTTCTGGCTTTTCTTCCTCTTTTTCTCTGTGCAAACTGGTTACATGAACAGTAAAAATCACTGCTTATCTCCTCTGTAAAGTTTTAATTAATACAAAAAAGAATTCTGAGGCTGGTCTTAAGCTGTAGTGAATCTAGTGTGGTTTGTGTCTTTCTGTATCATTCTGTCATAAAAGAAGGATACCTAGGACCCCCATAAGCCCACTGTTCACGATGCCCTAGCAAGCTGAATGAGGTTTCCTTCTTGTCTTGTATGTCCTTGGGAGCTGGACCTTGTAACCATGTGGCTGTGCTTTCTCTTTTCACATTGGTGGCCCATTTCAACCCCTAGCTTATGGGATGAGCCTTTCTGATTCATATTTGGGTGACCTTTGCATTTTTTATTTTCTTCCCCTCCATGAACTGTCTTGAATTTTCCTTTTTCAGAGCACCTATGAGGTTACATTCGGTAAAGTTTAAAAGCCAGAAATATTGGCCATTTTACCTGGCTAAAGCTGGGTAAAAAGAAATTTTAAAAATTTAAAATAACTTTATTAAATGTGCTATGGTTAAAAGTCAGATTAATTAAAAGTAGATATTCAAGATCTAATAGCTTGGGACACCATGGGAAAAACAGGAGGCACCAGAGACCCTTTCTGGGCTCTGTTCTTCTGAGGACTCCACCCTAAAGCCAATAACCAATTAAAAAACTAAAAAACTGGCAAATAAAAAAATCTTACAACTACTGTAGCAATCTTCTTCTGTCTGTATAGTTATATATGTGTTGTGTGTGTTATGTTTATATAAAAGCTAATTAATTGGCTTAAGCAAAAATAAGCACTTAAATGTTTTAAAAGAAAAAAATGTTAATGCCTTTTAGTTCATGTAACTTTAGTAATCTTTAGGAAATAATAATAGCTTTAAAGAGTATTAATAAAATAAGGACATTAGTCTAAAATATGCAGGTCAGATATTAGGTGTGCTAAATGCTTTAAGATCATAAATTGCTTTAACTTTAAAAAATCATTCAATTTATTTTGGAGATATTACATTCTAAATAAGGCCTGGGGATATATGAAATTAGCCATGCCCCTAACTATGCAAGAAGGTTATAAAGAAAATAAATTTTATACAAAAAAGGATCTGGTATGGTAAATTCTTGTCCTAAAGTAAAATGACTGGTTGCTTAAAAAGAGGGATGTTTAGGACAAGTCAGAAAGTCCAAGCATGTCATAGATGTTCTGTATAAGTCATGAAAGGATTCACAGAAGCTGGGCCCCACACTCAGCTGGCCACGATTGCAGGTCTCCATCTCTTTCTCACTTCCCCTCTTTTCCTCTTGGTTGTCTGGAACAAGCTCCCTCTGGGCTGCTGGAGTGCCCAGGCTAGGTACCGCAAAGTCCCATGGCGAGCGCCAGTGATAGGTGAAGCTGGTTGGGCTTCTGGGATGGGTGGGGACTTGGAGAACTTTTCTGTCTAGCTAAAGGATTGCAAATGCACAAATCAGCACTTTTTGTCTAGCTAAAGGTTTGTAAATGCACCAATCAGTACTCTTTGTCTAGCTAAAGGTTTGTAAATGCACCAATCAGCACTCTGTGTCTAGCTAATCAGGTGGGGACTTGGAGAACTTTTGTGTCTAGCTAAAGGATTGTAAATACACCAATCAGCACTCTGTCTTGAGCTAAAGGTTTGTAAATGCACCAATCAGTACTCTGTCAAAATGGACCAATCAACTCTCTGTAAAATGGACCAATCAGCAGGATGTGGGTGGGGTCAGATAAGGGAATAAAAGCAGGTCACCCGAGCCAGCAGCAGCAACCCGCTTGGGTCCCCTTCCACGCTGTGGAAGCTTTGTTCTTTCACTCTTCGCAATAAATCTTACTGCTGCTCACTCTTTGGGTCCATGCTGCCTTTATGAGCTGTAACACTCACTGCGAAGGTCTGCAGCTTCACTCCTGAGGCCAGCGAGACCACGAACCCACCAGAAGGAAGAAACTCTGGACGCATCTGAACATCTGAAGGAACAAACTCCACACACACCATCTTTAAGAACTGTAACACTCACTCTGAGGGTCCGCAGCTTCATTCTTGAAGTCAGCGAGACCAAGAACCCACCAATTCTGGACACATTTGGGTGACCCAAATGAGACAATCACCTATCGCCAAGCGGTGAGACTACTGTGTATTGCCAAGCGGTGACTACCATCGGACCCCTTTTGCTTGCTATTCTGTCCTATTTTTCCCTAGAATTCGGGGGCTAAATACAGGCATCTGTCAGCCAGTTAAAAGCGACTAGCACAGCCACCAGACTAAACACATGGGTGTGAGACTTTCTGGGAAAGGGCTTAGGAGTTGGAAGTGTTGGTTTGCCTGGAACCAGCTTCTGCTTTTCCTGTACTTCTGGGCTGAGCCAAGGGTCAACAGAGAGGAAAGTCATTCAGCTCTGGGGTCCCGACAACAAGTTGGTTGACCCTGCGGCCGTGAGCGGAACTGTCAAAGGCATGTCTCCCAAGTAAGACTCACCCATCTATCCTATCTATCCTGACCCTTGCCCCCTGGGTCCTAATGCCTGCCAGACAAACTTCCTCTTGTCTCTTTTCTCCGAGGCTAGCCCCACTTCTGAAAACCACTCCCTGTCTCTGGTGCTTTTCTAGTTTTTCCTGTAAGAATGACTTCTAGTATAAACTCTAGGAATCTGTTCCCTTCTTTAGGCACCTGGGCTTACCAATCAGAAAGACATAATTATTGCCCAAAGCCCCATTGTAGCGGGGACTATCTGAAATTTTAGGATCCCTCCTCAGACTAGAAGGTCTAACAAAAGCTATTACTGAAGCTAGGATATGGGGAGCCTCAGAAATTGTATCCTTCCTATTCATATAAGTGAGGACAAAAGGTGTCACTCTTCCAACCCTGGAGATCCCTCCCCTCCCTCAGGGTATGTCCGTCCACTTCATTTTTGGAGCATAACATCTTTATAGGACATAGGTAAGGTCCCAGTACTAACAAGATAATGCTTAGGATTCTAACAGGTTTTTGAGAATGCATCAGTAAGGGCCACTAAATCCGACCTTCCTCGGGCCTCTTTGTGGTCTGGGGGGAAAACTAGTGTTTCTGCTGCTGCATCGGTGCAACTATTCTGATCAGCAGGGTCTAGGGACCGTTTCAGGTTCTTGAACAGGGGTTGTTTCTGCTGCTGCGTTGGTGAGCGCAACTATTCTGATAAGCAGGGTCCAGGGACCGTTGTGGGTTCTTGGGCAGGGGGAGAAACAAAACAAGCCAAAACCATGGGCAGTTTTGTCCTTCAGGTGGGAAACACTCAGTCATCAACAGGCTCACCCTTGAAATGCATCCTAAGCCATTGAGACCAATTTGACCCACAAAACCTGAAAAAGAGGTGGCTCATTTTTTTCTGCACTATAGCCTGGCCCCAATATTCTCTCTCTGATGGGGAAAAATGGCCACCCAAGGGAAGTATAAATTACAATAGTATCCTGTAGTTTGACCTTTTCTGTAAGAGGGAAGGCAAATGTAGTGAAATACCTTATGTCCAAGCTTTCTTTTCATTGAAGGAGAATACACAACTATACAAAGCTTGCAATTTACATCCCACAGGAGGACCTCTCAGTTTACCCCCATATCCTAGCCTCCCTATAGCTCCCCTTCCAATTAATGATAAGCCTCCTCTAATCTTCCCTGCCCAGAAGGAAATAAGAAAAGAAACCTTCAAAGGACCACAAAAATCCCTGGGCTATTGGTTAGGTCCCCTTCAAGCCATAGAGGGAGGGGAATTTGCCCCAACCCAGGCACATGTCCTCTTCTCCCTCTCTGATTTCAAGCAGATCAAGGCAGACCTGGGGAAGTGTTCAGATGATCCTGATAGGTACATAGATGTCCTACAGAGTGTACGGCAAACCTTCTACCTCGCTTGGAGAGATATCATGCTACTGTTAGATCAAATCCTGGCCCTTAATGAAAAGAATGCAGCTTCAGCTTCAGCCCGAGAGTTTGGAGATACCTGGTATCTTAGTCAAGTAAATGATAGAATGACAGCCAAAGAAAGGGACAAATTCCCTATCGGTCAGCAAGCCATCCCCAGTATGGATCCCCACCTGGACCTTGACTCAAATCATGGGGATTGGAGTTGTAAACATCTGTTGACCTGTGTTCTAGAACGACTAAGGAGAATTAGGAAAAAGCCCATGAATTATTCAATGATGTCCACCATAACTCAGGCAAAGGAAGAAAATCCTTCTGCCTTCCTCGAGCAGCTACGGGAAGCCTTAAGAAAATATACTCCCCTGTCACCCGAATCACTTGAGGGTCAATTGATTCTAAAAGATAAGTTTATTACCCAATCAGCTGCAGGTATCAGGAGAAAGCTTCAAAAGCAAAAGCAAGCCCTGGGCCCTGAACAAAATCTGGAGGCACTATTAAACCTGGCAACCTCAATGTTCTATAATAGGGACCAAGAGGAACTGGCCCAAAAGGAAAAGCAAGATCAGAGAAAGGCTGCAGCCTTAGTCATGGCCCTCAGACAAACCTTGGTGGTTCAGAGAGGATGGAAAATGGAGCAGACCAACCACCTAGTGGGGCTTGTTATCAGTGTGGTTTACAAGGACACTTTAAAGAAGATTGTCCAATGAGAAACAAGCCACCCCCTCATCCATGTCCGCTATGCCAAGGCAATTGCTGGAAGGTGCACTGCCCCAAAAGACAAAGGTTCTCTGGGTCAGAAGCCCCCAACTAGATGATCCAACAACAGAACCGAGGGTGCCCGGGGCAAGCGCCAGCTCATGTCATCACCCTCACTGAGCTCTGGGTATGTTTAACCATCGATGTCCAGGAAATCGACTTCCTCCTGGACACTGGTGCGGCCTTCTCAGTGTTAATCTCCTGTCCTGAATGGTTGTCCTCAAGGTCTGTTACCATCCAAGGAATCCTGGGACAGTCTGTAACCAGGTATTTCTCCCACCTTCTCAGTTGTAATTTGGGAGACTTTGCTCTTTTCGAATGCCTTTCTTGTTATGCCTGAAAGTCCCATACCCTTACTAGGGAGGGATATATTAGCCAAAGCTGGAGCTATTATCTACATGAATATGGGGAACAAGTTACTCATTTGCTGTCCCCTATTTGATGAGAGAATCAACCCTGAAGTCTGGGCATTGGAAGGACAATTTGGAAGGGCAAAAAATGCCTGCCCAGTCCAAATCAGGCTAAAAGACTTCACCACTTTTCCTTATCAAATGCAATATCCCTTAAGGCCTGAAGCTCATAAAGGATTACAGGATATTGTTAAACACTTAAAAGCTCAAGGCTTAGTAAGGAAATGCAGCATTCCCTGCAACACTCCAATTCTAGGAGTACAAAAACCAAACGGTCAGTGGAGACTAGTGCAAGCTCTTAGACTCATCAATGAGGCAGTAATTCCTCTATATCCAGTTGTACCCAACCCCTATACCCTGCTCTCTCCAATACCAGAGGAAGCAGAATGGTTCACTGTTATGGACCTCAAGTATGCCTTCTTCTGTATTCCCCTGCCCTCTGACTCCCAGTTTCTCTTTGCTTTTGAGGATCCCACAGACCACACCTCCCAACTTACATGGACAGTCTTGCCCCAAGGGTTTAGGGATAGCCCTTACCTGTTTGGTCAGGCACTGGCCCAAGATCTAGGCCACTTCTCAAGTCCAGGCACTCTGGTCCTTCAGTATGTGGATGACTTACTTTTGGCTACCAGTTCCTATAATTATAACCTATAATTAAAACCTATGTACCTATAAGTAAAACCTATAATTGATAATTGAAGGTCTTCTCTATAACACTCCAATACCACCTTGTTGTCAGTGCCAGTTCAGAAGCCCTGTGCCAGCAGGCTACTCTAGATCTCTTGAACTTTCCAGCTAATCAAGGGTACAAGATGTCTAGGTTGAAGGCCCAGCTTTGCCTATAGCAGGTCAAATATCTAGGCCTAATATTAGCCAGAGGGACCAGGGCCCTCAGCAAGGAATGGAACAGCCTATACTGGCTTATCCTCACACTAAGAC
The DNA here is from genome assembly GCF_001698545.2 of Rhinopithecus bieti. Taxonomy (NCBI): domain Eukaryota; kingdom Metazoa; phylum Chordata; class Mammalia; order Primates; family Cercopithecidae; genus Rhinopithecus; species Rhinopithecus bieti. Next base: position 2,291,912 of record NW_016806084.1, read on the forward strand.
ATTAAAACAGTTGCAGGGGTTCCTTGGAATCACTGGTTTTGCCAACTATGGATCCCTGGATACAGCAAGATAGCCAGACCCCTCTATACTCCAATCAAGGAGACGCAGAGGGCACATACTTATCTTGTAGAATGGGAACTAGAGGCAGAAACAGCCTTCAAAACCTTAAAGCAGGCCCTAGTACAAGGTCCAGCTTTAAGTCTTCCCACAGGACAAAACTTCTCTTTATACATCACAGAGAGAGCAGGGATAGCTCTTGGAGTCCTTACTCAGACTCGTGGGACAACCTCACAACCAGTGGCATACCTAAGTAAGGAAATCAATGTAGTAGCAAAAGGCTGGCCTCACTTTTTATGGGTAGTTGTGGTGGTGGCCGTCTTAGTGTCAGAGGCTATCAAAATAATACAAGGAAAGGATCTCACTGTCTGGACTACTCATGATATAAATGGCATATTAGGTGCCAAAGGAAGTTTATGACTATCAGACAACCACCTACTTAGATACCAGGCACTACTCTTTGAGGGACTGATGCTTCAAATACATATGTGTGTGATCCTCAACCCTGCCACTTTTCTCCCAGAGGATGGGGGACCAATTGAGTATGACTGCCAACAAATTATAGTTCAGACTTATGCCGCCCGAGATGATCTCTTAGAAGTCCCCTTAGCTAATCCTGACCTTAACCTATACACCAATGGAAGTTCATTGGTGGAGAATGGGATACGAAGAGCAGGTTATGCTATAGTTAGTGATGTAACCGTATTTGAAAGTAAGCCTCTTCCCCCAGGGACCAGCACCCAGTTAGCAGAACTAGTAGCACTTACCTGAGCCTTAGAACTGGGAAAGGGAAAAAGAATATATGTGTACACAGATAGCAAGTATGGTTATCTAATCCTACATGCCCATGCTGCAATATGGAAAGAAAAGGAGTTCCTAACCTCTCGGTGAACTTCCATTAAATATCACAAGGAAACCATGGAGCTATTGGACGCAGTGCAAAAACCCAAGGAGGTGGCAGTCTTACACTGCCAAAGCCATCAAAAGGAGAAGGAGAGTGGAGAACAGCAGCATACGCAGCTGGCACAGGCAGGGAAAGACCAGCAGAAAGGAAAGAGAGAAATACAGAAAATGAGAGAGAGAGACAGAGATAGGAAGAGACAGACAAAGGGGGAGTCAGAGAGAAAGAAAGAAATAGACAATGTCAAAGAGATAGAGAGAGAAAGAGACAGAGACAGAAAGTCAAAGAAGGAAAGAGAGAAAGAGACAGACAAAGAAGAAGCCAAAGGGAGAGAAACAGAGAGATAGAAGTAGTAAAGAAAAAACGGTGTACCCTATTACTTTAAAAGCCAGGGTAACTTTAAAACCTGTAATTGATAATTGAAGGTCTTCTCTATAACACTCCAATACCACCTTGTTGTCAGTGCAAACAAGGGCATACCCCCAAAGCACTGAGGCCACTGACAACCCATAGCCTTCCTATCAAAAATCCTTGACCCAGCAGGTTTCCTAACAGGGGATCTAAATCTTAATTAATTACCATACAAACATGCGAGTTGTTTGCACTCAGCCAAATCTTAAAGTACTTACAGAATCAGGAAGGAACCATCTATGCCAATTCTAAGTTAATATGGACTGAACGATGTTTTATTAATAGCGAAGAAAAATTAAAATCCCAAACTTACACGGTTTTCAACAAAAGTAGTTTGCTAAAAGTTAACAGTGTAGCATGCATTATCCTACTACCACACACTCTCAAAGGCTTCCTCAGAGAGTCTGCAAGAAATAATGAAATCTATCCTTACTCTACGATCCCAAATAGACTCTTTAGCAGCAGTGACTCTCCAAAACCGCTGAGGCCTAGACCTCCTCACTGCTGAGAAAGGAGAACTCTGCACCTTCTTAGGGAAAGAGTGTTGTTTTTACACTAACCAGTCAGGGATACTACGAGATACTGCCCAGCATTTACAGGAAAAGACTTCTGAAATCAGACAATGGCTTTCAAACTCTTTTTTTTTTTTTGAGACGGAGTCTCGCTCTGCCGCCCAGGCTGGAGTGCACTGGCCAGATCTCAGCTCACTGCAAGCTCCGCCTCCCGGGTTCACGCCATTCTCCTGCCTCAGCCTCCCGAGTAGCTGGGACTACAGGCGCCCGCCACCTCGCCCGGCTAGTTTTTTGTATTTTTTTTTTTAGTAGAGATGGGGTTTCACCGTATTAGCCAGGATGGTCTCGATCTCCTGACCTCGTGATCCGCCCGTCTCAGCCTCCCAAAGTGCTGGGATTACAGGCTTGAGCCACTGCGCCCGGCCCAAACTCTTACACCAACCTCTGGAGTTGGGCAACATGACTTCTCCCCTTTCTAGATCCCATGGCAGCCATCTTGCTGTTACTTGCCTTTGGACCCTATATTTTTAACCTTCTTGTCAAATTTGTTTCCTCTAGAATCGAGGCCATCAAGCTACAGATGGTCTTACAAATGGAACCCCAAATGAGCTCAACTAAAAACTTCTACCAGGGACCCCTGGACCGACCCACTGGCCCTTCCATTGGCCTAAAGAGTTCCCCTCTGGAGGACACTACAACTGCAGGGCCACTTCTTCACCCCTATCCAGCAGGAAGTAGCTAGAGCAGTCACTGGCCAAATTCCCAACAGCAGTTGGGCTGTTTTGTTTAGAGAGGGGATTGAGAGGTGACAACATGCTAGCAGCCCCTGCTCGCTCATGGCGTCTCCTAGGCCTCATTCTTGAGGTCAACGAGACGAAGAACCCACCAATTCCGGACACAATAAGACTCTCATCTTAGAATATTTTTTCTTGTTTATGCCTCTATGAACAACAGAAATGAAAAGGGGGTCTATTATGTGCATTTATAGGGTATAGTTTTATTTGTGAAGGATTTTGCAGTCAGCCTTATACTTGAGTAATTTTATACTTTGATAGATAAAAGATGAAGACCCAATGTAGGTAAGAAACTTTTTTTTTTTTTTGAGACGGAGTCTCGCTCTGTCGCCCAGGCTGGAGTGCAGTGGCTCGATCTCGGCTCACTGCAAGCTCCGCCTTCCGGGTTCACACCATTCTCCTGCCTCAGCCTCCCGAGTAGCTGGGACTATAGGTGCCTGCCACCACACCCGGATAATTTTTTGTATTTTTAGTAGAGATGGGGTTTCACCATGTTAGCCAGGATGGTCTTGATCTCCTGACCTTGTGATCCACCCGCCTCGGCCTCCCAAAGTGCTGGGATTACAGGCATGAGCCACTCTGCCCGGCCTTAAGAAACTTTAATGGTATATATGACGCCTCATTTTCAGTCAAAACTGCTCTTAACCCACATCATGGGTTAAAGAGAACTTTGCCAGGAAGCCTTCACTCTTATAGAAGGACATCATTTGTTAGGTCCTTCTTTCATGGCTTACAATAAAAAAGGCAGTAATTAAAAATGTATCTCTCAGGCTCTACAGCAAATTCTACTGTAAAGGCTATGGTTACAAAACAAACTTTCAATTCTCTTGTGAAAGTTATGCTAAATATTAGAATTGGCTAAAGAGAAAAGTACCTATGCAGCTGCTAACACTTGTAGCCTGGGGAGAAACAGATCAAATGTAGATTATAAAAATTCATTTGTAGGGGATTAATGAAAAAACCACTGAGTCAAGAGAATAGACTGAGTCAAGTGAATAGACTCTTCATCTAGCTCATTTTTTAATCTATGTAATTTTAGGTGGTTAGGTTTATGGGGACCCTGCATAATAAGCATACTCCAAACTCGTGGTATTATCCTCCCAAGAGTCATAATAATAGTCTCCCTGGTGAGCTGTATTCTCTCAATGTTTTTAAAGCTTGCATGCAGCCATCTCTAGAATGTCAAATGGTCTCTCTTCAACTGGAATGACAAAGGCTGAAAAACATGTGCAATCATGAGGATACTATAGCCTGTGAATGACACACTGAGACCAGAAACCCAAAATGATGGTAACAGAGAGTGGTACTAAGGCCCTAAGTTTTGGTCACACTCTCACCTAAATGAGAACCTAACCAAAAAGGGGGGATTTTTAAAACAAAATATTGGAGGCCATTGTTTTGGACTAAGCTCATGCACTAGGACCCAACAGGCCAAACCAAGCTAAAATGGTTGCTCATGCTAAATGTGACATAATCAAACTAAGACTTTGAGGAAACACATATATCTTAGAAAAGACCAGGTTTTGTTTTTCTCCTGTAAACAGGACATTCCAGCATAAGGAGATCTCCTCTACTCAGTCCTTGTTCCTACCTTTGCAAAACTCACTGTTCTAATCTTTCTCAGTGGGTTTCAAGACCAAATAAGTACATTTACAATGGTGATAGTGACATCAATAACTAAAGTTTTGGTCAGTCTCTCAATATTAAGAAATTTTTTTTGTCTATAAATATTCTTCCACCCACGTGACTGCACTGGAGGCTTTGAATCTGTTGTGATTCTGGGGGCTGCCAGATTTGTGAATTGTCCATTATTCAATTAAATTCCTTTAAATTTAATTCAGTTGAAGGTTTTGTTTGATCAATTTCAATTTTTTTACTTGCTGATGCTATCTTACTCAGGCAAGGTTGAGGCAAATTTACAGTTTCCCTGGTATGTGAGGAGTCTCTTGTGGAGATTTCAGTTAACTAGCACCTTTTCTCTGATGAATTCCATTCAGGTATTTGTGGCCCTTATGGACTGATACTCTGAGCCCAGCAGGCCTACCCCTCAAACCAGCTCTTGCTATTATGAACAAGAATCTGTCTGCTAAAAATTCAACCCACAGTATAAATTACAAACAAATAGCTAATTTTATACACAGGGAAGCACAGGCAATTGGTAATAAATACACACTGCCCTTTTAGCCCTCGGTGTCATTATAAACAACTACTGTGGCTGGGTGCGGTGGCTCACACCTGTAATCCTACACTTTGGGAGGCCAAGGTGGGTGGATCACTTGAGGTCAAGAGTTCAAGACCAGTCTGGCTAACATAGCCAAACCCCATCTCTACTAAAAATACAAAAATTAGTTGGGTGTGGTGACGCATGCCTGCAATCCCAGCTACTCTAGAGGCTGAGAAAGGAGAATCACTTGAACCCGGGAGGCGGAGGTTGCAGTGAGCCAAGACCGTGTCACTGCATTCAGCCTGGGAGACAGAGTGAGACTCTGTCTCAAACAAACAAAACAATTATGGCCAGGCACGGTGGCTCACGCCTGTAATCCCCGCACTTTTTGGGCAGATCACGAGGTCAAGTTAGAGACCATCCTGGCTAACATGGTGAAACCCCGTCTCTACTAAAAACACAAAAATTAACCGGGCACGGTGGTGCATGCCTATACTCCCAGCTAATTGGAAGGCTGAGGCATGAGAGTCACTTAAACCTGGAAGTCAGGGGTTGCAGTGAGCCAAGATCGTGCCACTGCACTCCAGCCTGACGACAGAGCAAGATTCCGTCTCAAAACAAACAAACACAAAAACAAAAAACAATTATTGCCTTATGGTGCCTACAAGGATGTTGGAGTGGTATGGTATTAGGATATGGTATTATCTACCCTCAACTGCTTTGTAGCACTGAGGTTTCAGACACTGATATAGCTGAATATTTGTCCCCACCCAAATCTTCTGTCTTATGTAATCCCCAATGTTAGGGGTGGGACCTGGTGGGAGGTGAGGTCTGATCTGGTCGGAGCCCTCCTGGCTTGGTGCTGTCCTCCAAATGGTGAGTGTGTTGTCACGAGATCTGGTCAATTAAAAGCGCATGGCTCCTCACACCCTCTCTCTTGCTCCTGTTCTTGCCATGTGATGTGCCTGCTTGCACTTCGCCTCTGCCATGCTTAAGAGTTCCCCGAGGCCTCCCCAGAATCTTAGCAGACACCAACGCTGTGCTTGTGTTACAGGAAAGGGATTCCGATCCAGACCCCAAACCCCAAGAGAAGGTTCTTGGATCTCTCACAAGAAAGAATTCGGGGAGAGTCCATGGAGTAAAGTGAAAGCAGGTTTATTAAAAAGATAAAGGAATAGGCCGGGCACTGTGGCTCACGCCTGTAATCCCAGCACTTTGGGAGGCCGAGGCGGGAAGATCACCTAAGGTCAGGAGTTTGAGACCAGCCTGGCCAAAATGGTGAAACCCCACCTCTACTAAAAATCCAAAAATTAGCCAGGTGTGGTGGTGGGCGCTGTAGGCCCAGCTACTCTGGTGGCTGAGGCAGGAGAATCGCTTGAACCTGGGAGGTGGAGGTTGCAGTGAGCCGAGATCGGGCCACTGCACTCCAGCCTGGATGACAGAGCAGGGCTCTGTCCCCCTACAAAAAAAGGAAAAAAGAATGTAAAGAAATGAAAGAAAAGAATGGCTTCTCCACAGGCGGAACAGCAGCATGGACCGTTTACCTACTTATACTTATTGTTAGTTCTAGATTATATGCTAAACAAGGGGTGGATTATTCATGAGTTTTCTGGGAAAGGGGTGGGCAATTCCCAGAACTGAGGGTTCCTCCCCTTTTTAGACCATATAGGGTAACTTCCTGACATTGCTGTGGCATTTGTAAACCGTCATGGCACTGGTGGGAGTGTCTTTAGCATGCTAATACATTATACTTAGCATACAATGAGCAGTGAGACCGACCAAAGGTTACCTTCATAGCCATCTTGGTTTTGTTGGGTTTTGGCTGGCTTCCTTACCGCAGCATGTTTTATCAGCAAGGTCTTTGTGACCTGTATCTTCTACTGACCTATCTCATCCTGTGATTTAGAATGCCTCACCTCCTGGGAATGCAGCCCAGTAGGTTTCAGCCTTATTTTACCCAACCCCTATTCAAGATGGAGTTGCTCTAGTTGTAACGCTTCTGGCCCTGGTACAGCCTGCAGAACTGTAAGCCAATTAAACCTTTTTTTTTTTTTTTTTTTTTTGAGAAAGAGTCTTGCTCCGTTGCCCAGGCTGGAGTGCAATGGCACGATCTCAGCTCACTGCAACCTCAATCTCCTGGGTTCAAGCGATTCTCCTGCCTCAGCCTCCCAAGTAGCTGGGATTACAGGTGCCTGCCACCATGCTGGCTAATTTTTTTTTGTATTTTTTTTTTTAGTACAGACAGGGTTTCACCATGTTAGTCAGGCTGACCTCAAACTCCTGACCTCAGGTGATCCACCCGCCTAGGCCTCCCAAAGTGCTGGGATTACAGGTGTGAGCCACCATACCTGGCCGTAAACCTCTTTTTACAAATTATTCAGTCTCAGCTTGGTTTTTTGTTGTTGTTTGGTTGGTTCTCTTTTTGTTTTTTTTTTCTTTGAGGCAGACTCTTGTTCTGTCACCCAGGCTGGAGTGCAGTGGTGGGATCCTGGCTCACTGCAACCTTTGCTTCCCGGATTCAAGAGATTCTCCTGCCTCAGCCTCCCAACGTAGCTGGATTACAGGCGTGCGCCACACTGCTGGCTAAATTTTTTTTTTTTTTTTTTTTTTCTTTGAGACGGGTCTCGCCTCTGTCACCCGAAGCTGGAGGTGCACTGGCCGATCTCAGCTAACTGCAAGCTCCCGCCTCCCGGGTTCACCGCCATTCTCCATGCATCAGCCTCCCCGATGTAGACTGGGATACAGGCGCCCGCCACCTCGCCGGACTAGTTTTTTGTATTTTTGTAGTAGAGACGGGGTTTCACCGTGTTAGCAAGGAATGGTTCGATTCTCCTGGCTTGTGATCCGCCGCCTGGCCTCCCTAATTCTTTTTTTTTTGTATTTTTAGTAGAGATGGGGTTTTACCATGTTGGCCAGGCTGGTCTCAAACTTCTGACCTCAAGTGATCTGCTGCGTTGACCTCCCAAAGAGCTGGGATTACAGGCATGAGCCATTGTGCCCAGCCTCAGGTGTTTTTTTTTTAACAGCAACTCACAAACGGCCTAACACACTTTTACCTATTGTTGTCTTCCTTCTTGCATTCAGCCTATAAGATGTTTCTTTTCACTGGGCTCACCATATGATCTCTTGGTAACCCTTTTTTTTCTTTCTTTCTTTCTTTCTTTTTTTTGAGACAGAGTCTTGCTCTGTCACCCAGGCTGGAGTGCAGTGGCATGATCTCAGCTCATTGCAAGTTCCACCTCCTGGGTTCACGCCATTCTCCTGCCTCAGCCTCCTGAGTAGCTGGGACTACAGGTGCCTGCAACCACGCCCAGCTAATTTTTTGTATTTTTAGTAGAGACGGAGTGTCACCATGTCAGCCAGGATGGTCTCGATCTCCTGACCTCGTGATCTGCCTGCCTCGGCCTCCCAAAGTGCTGGGATTACAGACGTGAGCCACCACACCTGGCTTTTCTTTCTTTTATTGTGAGGAGGGCTACTTGCAAACAGAGTAAGTAAAGTGGCTGGGAATATATATCAAGTTAAGGATTAATAGGCCAGGAGTAGTCAGCGCAGTGGCTCACTCCTCTAATCCTAAAACACTGGGAGGCTGAGATGGGAAGATCACCCAAGTCCAGGAGTTTGAAACCAGTTTGGGCAACATCGCAAGACCCCATCTCTACAAAAAATTTTAACAATTTGCAGAGTGTTCTGGTGCATGCTTGTGGTCCCTGGTACTTGGGAGGCTTAGGTGAGAGGATTGCTTGAGCCCAGGGGTTCAAGTCTGCAGTGAGCTATGATTGCACCACTGCACTCCAGCCTGGGCAACAGTGAGACCCTGATTTAAAAAAAAAAAAAAAAAAAAAGGCCATGGGTGAGAGCATTGCCTTGAGTAGAGGGCATGAACATTAATGATTGAGTTTAAGAGGTTTGGTTCTTGGAGTCTGATTGGTAATTTATTCATTTAACCAGAAAGCCTGCCATCCATCCATTAAAACATTCAACAAATGTTTAGTAAGTGCCTACTATATGTCAAATACTTTGCCAGACACAGGATATAGTAGTAAATTAGACGAGTATGGTCCCTGCCCTTATACAGTTGTGATCTCATGGGGAAAACAGACCTAGAACAAGAATTGGCAAATGCGAATATGACATATCATAAAAGTGAAACTTCAGGGAGCTATAGGAGTGCATCACAGAAGACCTTAACCACGTGTATGTGTTTGCGAGACAGAAAGAGGGAGGGAGAGAGAAGGGGTGAGGTGGGGGTGATTGAGTAGGTAGGAGTGGACAAAGGTTTTTCTTTCTTGCCCTTCATTTCCCTGGGGAAGCATCTGAAAGTTATAGCTAAAGGAAGGGAAGGAGGATTTGTTTCAGGTAGAGGAACATGCTTATTATGCAAAGACCCTGAATCAGGGAAAAGCATGACTGGTTCAGGGAGTTAAATGAATGTGAACGTGGTTTAAGTGTAAAAAGTGAAAGGAAAAAGGCACAACATGTGGGTAGAGATGAAGTCACAGGCCTGGGGAAAATATCGGCCTTGATTCCAAAGGTGATTAGAAGCCACTTAGGGTTTTAGGCTAAGGAGGGCAGTAAATTCCTCTCTCCCAAGAACTGAGAACGGTGCTTGGCGCTAAATAGTTGCTCAACTGATGAAGCTAAACACCTGGCTTGACTGACTTCCAGGCCACAGCTGAATTCTGTGCTCCTGAGATTAAATCTACCATGCTGGTAGGACGGATTCCTCAGTCATCATTCAAAATGTAAAGTCTTCTACCTAAGTCAGGATGAAATCTTTCTCTCCTTGCTATCAGCCAGTCCCTTCCTTGTGCCCCTAAGGAGGCACTCCCAGCTCCTTTTTTATTTCTTTTTTTGAGACAGAGTCTCTCTCTGTCACTCAGGCTGGAGTGCAGCGGCGCGATCTCGGCTCACTGCAACCTCTGCCTCCCAGGTTCAAGCAATTCTCCTGCCTCAGCCTCCCAAGTACTGGAACTACAGGCGGGTGCCACCACGCCCGGCTAATTTTTGTATTTTTAGTAGAGGCGAGGTTTCACCTTGTTGGCCAGGATGGTCTCGAACTCCAGACCTCGCGATAAGCCCACCTCGGCCTCCCAAAGTGCTGGGATTACAGGTGTGAGCCACCACGCCTGGTCTGAGATTGAATTTTTAAAGTTTAATTCCTTTGAGGTCATTGCAAATCATTCAATAGTTCATTCCTTTTTTATTACTAAGTACTATTCCATTGCATGACTGTACCATGGTTTGTTTAGCCATCCATCTGTTGAAGGACATTTGGGTTATTTACAATTTGGTTGCTAAAAATAAAGCTTCTTTGAAAACTCATGCACAAGTTTTTGCATGAATATCAACTTTTATTTCTCTAGGGCAAGTGGCTAGGGGTGCAGTTAGTGGGTAAACAGTTAAGCACATTTCTCATTTGTGAAAAAAACACACCAAGCTGTTTTTCGGGATGGTTGTTCACCATTTTTGGATGACACTATTCAGAGACCTGTAAACCTGCACTTTCCTGTGCACTGTTCATCCTCAAGCAGTGAAAGTAGCATAGCAATTAGGCCACAGCCACTGAATTTATGAACTTATTTCAGCCTCCCCAGTAGCTGGGATTACAGGCGTGTGCCACCATGTCCAGCTAATTTTTGTATTTTTAGTAGAGATAGGGTTTTATCATGTTGGCCAGGCTGGTCTGAAACTCCCGGCCTCAGGTGAACCACCCGCCTCTGCCTCCCAAAGAGCTGGAATTACAGGCGTGAGCCACTGCACTGGACCTTAAATGCATTTTCGGCTTCTATTTTCAACCGATGATGGGCATGTACATTGTAAAGACAGTAAATCTTTCCATTAAGTTAGTGGGAAAGGAGATCAAAACCCAGCCTGGTGATTCATTATTTAAATGACTTCCTGCTTTACTGCAAAACCTCTCTCCTCATTCGGTGTTGGCAGTTTGAGCCCCTGTTAAGGATTTAGGCTCATAATGAAGCTTCTATAAATTTCTGGGTATCTGTCATGTGGCATGTAGGTCATTCTCCTTTAGGAATGATGAGGACATTCCAACCGCTGGAAAGCGGTTGCTCCAAGGGAAGGGGGAGTTTTTCAAACCTGAGCTGTCCATGCTCAGTATGAATTGGAGCGGACTGTTGACTTAGGGGCTAGCAGAGGCAGCTAGGAAACATGCAAATCTGCAATCCCTTCTGCAAGGTCTGTCCCAGCAGGTGTCACTAAAAGGCAGCCTTGTGTGCTTCTGTCACTGTCGCAGCCTTGTCAAGGAAAGTGGAAGGGAAAAGAGACCCAGTGCTGAACTCCAAGCAGAGATGGAGTTTTATATATCTTGATTTATATTTGTACTATGAAACAAAAATGGTTGTAAGTAGCTGTTCTTTCCTTTTAAATACAATGCTAGCTCCTATTGACATTCCTAACTGAATGTCTAAAGAGGTACTTAAACTGACATAAAACGCAGACGATCTTATGACCAAATACTTAGTGCAAAAAAGTAAAACTTCAAATTGCAAGTAGTCCCTTCAAATATATAAAGGACCAGTATTTTAAGAGGTATGTTAACTAAAATATGGCAGTGTAAGGAGCAGAGCAGGAAGAACTTTTAAGTCCAAAACGTACAAGTCAATTTCATAGTCAGTTTCCATGGTCCTTCCACAACCACCTCTGGGATCTTTTTCTCTACAATGGAGGTAACAATAATAGCTATTTCGGAGTAGGAAAAGGCTTAGAGCAGTGTTAGAATAGGGTCATTGCTATATAAAGTTCAGCTATTTGTATATCGTAACAAACCTGCAAGTTTTTTTTATTGGTAGTCAATAATAGATTTCTTCTTGGAAAAGTAGCAGCCTCCTGTCCCCGGAACACCTGCAGTTCCCACTAAGTGAACACTGGTGTCTGCTAACCTTTGCCTCTATTTCTCTCTAATATATTGTTAAGCTGTTCCTTGATTTAGAAATTTCATTTACTTTCTTTTTCTTTTTTTCCTTTCCCTTTTCCTGAGACAGAGTCCTGCTCTGTCGCCCAGTCTGGACTGCAGCAGCTGCCATTATAGCTCACCACCAACTCGACCCCCAGGGGCTCAAGCAATCCTCCTCTACATCAGCCTTCAGAGTAACTGGGACTACCTGTGCGGCCCACCACACCCGGCTAATTGTTGTGGTTTTTGTTTCGTTTTTCCCTTAAGAGTCCCGGTTTCCGGCCAGCCTCGGTGGCTCCTGCCTGCAATCCCAGCACTTTTCGAGGCCAAGGTGGGTGGATCACCTGAGGTAGGGAGCTCCAGACCAGCCCGACCAACATTGAGAAACCCCGTTTCTACTAAAAAAATACAAAAATAGCCGGGCATGGTGGCTTATGTCTGTAATCCCAGCTACTCGGGAGGCTGAGGCAGGAGAATCACCTAAACCTGGGACGCGGAGGTTGAAATGACCCGAGATCGCGCCTTTGCACTCTAGTCTGTGCAACAAGAGCGAAACTGCGTCTCAAACAAAAAAAAAAAAAAGAGAGAGAGAGAGAAAAAGAAAAGAAGGGAGGCAG
>NW_016806084.1:2304751-2316233 GCF_001698545.2 Rhinopithecus bieti
GGAAGGGAGGGGACTGGGTTTCACCATGTTGCCCAGGCCGGTCTGGAACTCCTAGGCTCAAGCGATCTGTGGCTCGCGGCAGTCCAATGTCCTGGGATCACAAGCTTGAGTCACCAGGCCATGCCGATCTATTCCTTTCTGATTAATAAATTAGGGCGGGCGTGGTGGTTCATGCCTGCAAGCCCAGCACCCCAGGAGGCCGAGGTGGGCAGATTACCAGAGGTCAGGACTTTGAGACCAGCATGACCAACACGAAGAAACCCCGTTTCTACCAAAAAAGAAAAAAAAAATACAAAATTAGCCAGGCATGGTGGCTCAGGCCTGCAATACCAGCCACTCGGGAAGGTGAGGCAGGAGAACCACCCAAACCGGGGAGGCAGAGACCACCGCGAGCCGGGACCGCACCCCTGCACTGCAGCCTAGGCAACAAGAGCAAAACCACAGCCTCAGGGGAAAAAAAAAAAAAAAAAAAAAAAAAGATGGGGTTTCACCATGTTGCCCAGGCCGGTCTGGAACTCCTAGGCTCCAGTGATCCGTCGCGCCCCGTCGTCCAAACTCCTGGGATCACAAATGTGAGCCACCAGGCCAGGCCGATCTATTCATTTCTGATTAATAAATTAGGCCTGGTGCAGTGGCTCACGCCTGCAATCCCAGTACACCGGCAGGTCGAGGCCGGTGGATCACCTTGGGTCTGGAATGGGTGGGTTCTTGGTCTCACTGACTTCAAGAATGAAGCTGCGGACCCTCGCGTTGTTACAGTTCTTAAAGATGGTGCATCCAGAGTTTGTTCCTTCAGACGTTCAGATGCGTCTGAAGCTTCTTCCTTCTGGCGGGTTCATGGTCTCGCTGTCAGGAGTGAACCTGCAGACCTTCATGGTGAGTGTTACAGCTCTTAAAGGTAGTGAGTGCCTCTGGAGTTGTTCCTTCTTCCTGGTGGGTTTGTCGGTGGTCTCGCTGGCTTCAGGAGAGAAACTGCAGACCTTCCGGTGAGTGTTACAGCAGCTCATAAAGGCAGCGTGGACCCAATGAGTGAACACCAACAAGATTCATTGCAAACAAGTAAACAACAAACCTTCCATGGTGTCAAACACCACCCAAGCTGGTTGCCACTGCTGCCTGGGGCGGGGGGGAGCCTGCTTTTATCCCCTTATCTGACCCCACCCACATCCTGCTGATTGGTCTATTTTACAGAGAGCTGATTGGTCCGTTTTGACAGAGTGCTGATTGGTGCTTTTACAATCCTTGAGCTAGAGAGAGTCACAGAGGGCTAGTTAGCTAGATACAGAGTTAGCTAGATACAGAGTGCTGATTGGTGCACATACGATCCTCTGGCTAGATATAAAAGTTCTCCAAGTCCCCATCCAGTTTAGGAGCCCAGCTGGCTTCACTCGGTGGATTCTGCACCAGGGCTGCAGGCGGAGCTGCCCCCTAGTCCGGAGTGGGGCTTGCACTCCTCAGCCCTTTGGCTGTCCATGGGACCTGGCGCCATGGGGCAGGCGCCGGAGCGTGTCAGGGAGGCTCAGAACTCATGGGAGCCCACTATAGCGGGGAAGCTCAGACATGGCGGGCTGCAACTCGGAACCCTGCTTCGTAGGGCGGCAGCTAAGGCCGGGTGAGAATTTGAGTGTGGCACACGCGGGCTGGCACTGCTAGGGGACCCAGCAACCTCAGCAGCTGCTGGCCCAGGTACTAAGCCCCTCACTGCTCTGGGCCAGCGGCTCCAGCCGGCTGCTCCTGTGTGCGGGGCCCTCCGAGCCCATGCTGGTGCCCACCAGAACTTGCACTGGCCCATGAGCCCTGTGGGCAGCCCTGATTTCCGCCCGCGCCTTTCCCACCACACCTCCCTGCAAGCAGAGGGAGGTTGCTCCAGCCTCAGCCAGCCCAGAGAGGGGCTCCCACGGTGCTGTGGTGGGCTGAAGGGCTCCTCAAGTGCCGCCAGAGTGGACTCCGAGGTTGCAGAGGTGCTGAGAGGGAGGGCTGCTAGCACACTGCCACCTCTCAACCTGAGGTCGGGAGTTTGAGACCAGCCTGACCAACATGGAGAAATCCCGTCTCTACCAAAAAAAAAACAAAAAACAAAAAACAAAAAACAAAAACAAAATTAGCAGGGCATGTTGGCTCATGCCTGCAGTCCCAACACCCTGGGAGGCCGAAGCTTGTGGATCACTTGAGGTCGGGAGTTTGAGACCAGCCTGACCAACATGGAGAAACTCCGTCTCTAACAAAACAAAACAAAAACAAAAAAAATTAGCCAGGCATGTTGGCTCATGCCTGCAATCCCAGCCACTGGGAAGGGTGAGGCAGGAGAACCACCCAAACCCGGAAGGTGGAGGTGAGTGGAGACCATGCCACTACTGCACTCCAGCCTCCGCAACAAGAGCAAAACTCCGACACACACACGAAAGAGACCAGGTTTCACCAAGCTGCCCAGGCCAGATGGAGTCTTGCTCTGTCGCCCAGGCTGGAGGGCAATGGTGCCTTCTCGGCTCACAGCAACCTCTGCCTCCTGGGTTCAAGCAATTTTCCTGCCTCAGCCTCCCAAGTAGCTGGGACTACAGGTGTGTGCCATCTTGCCCGGCTAATTTTTTTTTTCTAGTAGAGATGGGGTTTCACCACATTGGCAAGGCTGGTCTCAAATTCCCAACCTCAAGACAACTCACCCACCTCCGCCTCCCAAAGTGCTGGGATTACAGGTGTGAGCCACCGCACCCAGGCTTTATCTTTCTTTTGTCCTCCAAATCTCTGGCAAACAATGATCTTTATAGTTTGCCTTTTCCAGAATATCATATAAATGGAATCAATCATTCCAATAATTTATGTATGTAGGTTTTTCAAACTTCCTTGTTTCACCTAGAAATATGCATTTGAGATTCATCCATGTTTTGCATTATGCTCCTTTTTGTTAATGACTAATATTCCATTGTAGAAATGTACTGCAGTTTGTTTATGCATTCACTTATTGAACATCATCTTATTTGCTTCCAGTTTTGGGTGAATATGAATATGGCTGCTATAAACATTTGTGTACAGGTTTTGTCCACACATAAGTTTTCAAATCAGTGTGCAAATACCTAGGGACACTATTGTTGGATCATGTGATGAGACTATGTTTTACTTTGTAAGAAGCTGCCAAACTGCTGTCCTAAGTGGTTGTACTATTTTGATTTCCCACAAGCAATACGTGAGAGTTTCCAGCACCCCACAGACTGTTAATAGCAATTGCAATTTTCCTGATTTTGGATTTTAACAATTGTGATAGGTGTGTAGTGGTATCTTCATTGTTGATTTAATTTGAATTTCCCAAAAAAATGATATTTAGTAAATTTTTATATACTGATTTGTCATCTGTATATCTTTGTTTTGTTTTGTTGTTGTTGTTGTTTTTTGAAACAGAGTCTCTCTCTGTGGCCCACGCTAGAGTGCAGTGGTGTGAATTCAGCTCACTGCAAGCTCCGCCTCCCAGGTTCACTTCATTCTCCTGCCTCAGCCTCCTGAGTAGCTGGGACTACAGGCGCCTGCCCCACGCCTGGCTAATTTTTTGTATTTTTAGTAGAGATGGGGTTTCACCATGTTAGCCAGAATGGTCTCAATCTCCTGACCTTGTGATCTGCCTGCCTCAGCCTCCCGAAGTGCTGGGATTACAGATGTGAGCCACTGTGCCCAGCCTGTATATATTTTTTGATGAAGTGTCTCTTCAGATTTGTTGCCCACTTTAAAAATCAAATTTTTATTTTGAGATAAAATTTTGCAGATTCACATGAAGTTGTAGGAAATAGTACAGTGAGATCCTCTGTAGCCTTTATTGAGTTTCCCCCAATGATAACACTTGTAAAACTATGGTACAATATCACAACTTGATATTTAAGTTGATGCAGTCAAGGCACAGAACATTTTATCTTTGTAGGGAATTGCCAAACTCATCAATAATGTATGGGTGATCCAGTTTCTCCACATCATTGCCAACATTTTATTGTTACTATTTTTTATTGTGATAGGTAATGATATCTTATTGTCACTTTAATGCATTTACCTAAAGGCTAATGATATGGAACATCTTTTCACCTGGTTACTGTTGTACCCTGAACGAAGGGACCAGCTGAAGCCGCGGCAGAAGAACATAAATTGTGAAGATTTCATGGACATTTATTAGTTCCCCAAATTAATAATTTCTTATGCCTGTCTTTACTGCAATCTCTGACCATAAATTGTGAAGATTTCATGGACACTTATCACTTCCCCAATCAATATCCCTGTGATTTCCTATGCCTGTCTTTACTTTAATCTCTTAATCCTGTTATCTTCATAAGCTGAGGAGGATGAATGTCGCCTCAGGACCCTGTGATGATTGCGTTAACTGCATAAATTGTTTGTAGAGCATGTGTGTTTGAACAATATGAAATCTGGGCACCTTGAAAAAAGAACAGGGTAACAGCGATGTTCAGGGAACAAGGGAGGTAACCTTAAACTGACTGCTGGTGAGACGGATGGAACAGAACCATATTTCTCTTCTTTCAAAGGCAAATAGGAGAAATACTGCTGAATTCTTTTTCTCAGCAAGGAACATCCCTGAGAAAGAGAATGCGCCCCTGAGGGTAGGCCTATGAACTTCCCCCGTGGGGGTGGCCACCTTTTACGGTCGAAGCCGAAGGGATGAAATAAGTCCCATAACACTCCCAGTCTTATTAGGATGAGGAAATTCCCACCTAATAAATTTTGGTCAGACAGGTTTTCTGCTCTCAAACCCTGTCTCCTGATAAGATGTTATCAATGACAATGCGTGCCTGAAACTTCATTAGCAATTTTAATTTCACCTCATCCTGTGGTCCTGTGATCTTGCCCTGCCTCCACTTGCCTTGTGATATTACCTTGTGAAGCGTGTGATCTCTGTGACCCACACCCTATTCATACACTCCTTCCCCTTTTGAAAATCGCTAATAAAAACTTGCTGGTTTTACGGCTCGGGGAACATCACGGAACCTGCCAACATGTGATGTCTCCCCCGGACACCCTGCTTTAAATTTCTCTCTCTTGTACTCTTTCCCTTTATTTCTCAAACCAGCCGAGATGCTTAGGAAATAGAAAAGAACCCACGATAAATAACGGGGGTGGGGTTTTCCCCCCGATAGGTTACCTGCCATCTGAATATCCTCTTAAGTGAAATATCTCTTCATGTCCTTTTCACATTTTCTAATTGGATTATTTGTTTTTCTGCTGTGGTTTTAGAGTTTGTTATATGTTCGATACATGAGTTCTTTTGTGAATATTGGCTTGCAAATATTTTTAGTGGTCTGTAATTATTTTTATTTCTATTCATAGTCTTTCAAAGAGCAAACACTTAATTTTGATGGAGTCCAACTTGCCATTTTCCCCATTTTCCCTTCAATGATTCATGCTTTTGGTGTAAAATAACAGAACTATTTACTTAGCCCCAGATGTAAAGTTTTTTCCTATTTTTTCTGAAGTTTGGTAGTTTTAGTTTTGCATTTAAGTATATAATCCATTTTTTAGTTAATTTTTGTAAAAATGTGAGGTTCAGGCTGAGGTTCAATTTTTTTGGCCTATGGATGTCCAGTTGCACCACCACCATTTACTGAAAAGGCTATCCTTCCTCTATTGAGCTGCTTTTGCACCTTTGTCAAAGATCAACTGTTTTTTCCTCTCATTTTTTTTTTTTTTTCTGAGGCAGAGTCTCGCTCTGTCTCCCAGGCTGGAGTGCAGTGACGTGATCTCGGCTCACTGCAAGCTCTGCCTCCTGGGTTGATGCCATTCTCCTGCCTCAGCCTCCCAAGGAGCCGGGACTACAGGCGCCGGCCACAACGCCCAGCTATTCTTTTGTATTTTTAGTGGAGACAGGGTTTCACCGTGTTAGCTTGACCTCGTGATCCGCCCACCTCAGCCTCCCAAAGTGCTGGGATTACAGGCATGAGCCACCGCGTCCGGCGTTTTTTTCTCATTTTATAATTAGGTTGCTTAATTTCTTATTGTTGAATTTTAAGAGTCATTTGTATATTTTGAACCCAAGTCTTTTGTGATTTGAAAATATATTCTCAGTCTATGACTTGCCATTTGACCTTCTTAACATAATATTTCACAAAGTAAAAATGGTTTTTTTCTTTTAATAAAGCTTTTGTCAATTTTTTGTTTCATGGGGTTGTACTTAAAATTTCATCAAGGTACAAATATCCAACAAGGTCACATAGATTTTCTCCTGTGTTTTCTTCTACAAGTGGTACAGCTTTGCATTTTACATTTAATTTATAATACATTTTGAGTTAATTTTGTGTAAGGTATAAGATGCGTGTCTAGGTTCATTTTTTAGGGGAGAGGACGTATGTATGTCTAATTGTTTCAGCAGCACTTCTTGAGAAGACTGTCTTCTCTTCATTGAATTGCCTTTGTGATATATATATATATGTGTGTATATATATGTAGAGATATATGTGTGTATATATATAGATGTGTGTGTATATATACATATATACACGTGTGTGTGTGTGTATATATATATATATATATATCAGTTGACTATATTTGTGAGTCTGTCTCTGGGCTTTCTATTCTGTCCCATTGATCTGCGTGTCTGTTCTTTCACCAATACCATGATGCCTTCATTGCTCTAGATTTATAAAACATTGTAATGTATTTAATGTCAGGTAATGCAAGTCCTATAACTTTGTTCTTCTCTAATGTTGCATTGGTCTTTTACCTTTCTATAAAAAAATTTAGAATAAGTTTGCCAATATCTTCAAAATAGCTTTCCTGAATTTTGATTAGGGTTGTGTTGAATCTATAGCACAAGTTTGAAAGAATAGGCATTTTAACAATATCAATTCCTCCAATATATGAATACTGACTACATTTCCATTTAATCAGATCTTTGATTTCCATCATCAGTGTTTTGTAGTATTTCA
The DNA here is from genome assembly GCF_001698545.2 of Rhinopithecus bieti. Lineage (NCBI taxonomy): Eukaryota > Metazoa > Chordata > Mammalia > Primates > Cercopithecidae > Rhinopithecus > Rhinopithecus bieti. The sequence goes on from NW_016806084.1 coordinate 2,311,663, forward strand.
CATACAGGTACTAAAATAATGTTTCAGCTTTATACCTCAATACTTCATTTTTTTGTGTGTGTACTGTTTTAAATAATGTTTTCTAAATTAAATTTCAAATTTTAATTGTTCTTTTTTGTTATATATGACAATTGACTTTTGTATGTTATACTTGTATCTAGTGACCTTGATATACCCACTTAGGTCCAGAAGTTACATTCATTTCAATTTCCTACATAGACCATCATTTCATTTATGAATAAAAATTGGTCTCTTCCTTTCCAATCTATATAATTTTTCTTCTTATTTCCCTGGCTAAGACTTCCAGTATGATGTTGAGTATGAGGAGTTAGAGAGGACATATTTGACTTTCTTTTTTTTTTTTGAGACAGAGTCTCACTCTGTTGCCCAGGCTGGAGTGCAGTGGCACGATCTTGGCTCACTGCAACCTCCGCTTCCCAGGTTCAAGGGATTCTCCTGCCTCAGCCTCCTGAGTAGCTGGGATTACAGGTGCCTGCCACCACGCCCAGCTAATTTTTTGTATTTTTAGCAGAGATGGGGTTTCACCAAGTTGGTCAGGCTGGTCTTGAACTCCTGACCTTGTGATCTGCCCACCTCAGTCTCCCAAAGTGCTGGGATTGCAAGCTTGAGCCACTGTGCCTGGCCTTGACTTCTTAATAATCTTAGAATGCAAATACTTAAGTCTCTTGCCATTAATTCTAACATTAGCCACAGACATCATACACATACTTTATTCGGTTAAGGAAGTTCCCATCTATTTGTAGTTAATGGGTTTCTTTAGATATTTTAATTACAAGTGGTGTTGAATTTTGTTCAAAGCTTTTTCTGCATCTGTTGATAAGATCATACAGCTTTTCTTAGTCTGTTATGAGGAATATACATATGTATGTGGTGTATATATATCCACATTTATTTGTATGTATGTATGTATACATTCTCATGTATACATGAGAATACATATATTCTTTGCTGCTACAATGTATTAAAGGCCTTTGATAATTCTTGTTCACTACATCCCATCCCCTTTCACTCACTCAAATACTTTGTTTCTATAATAGTTTCCCTTTCTCTGGCATCTTTATTTTTTTCTCTTCCTGCACCATTCCAATCACCTCACAAGCATGCTGTATGTACTATCTCCACCAAAACACACAGGTGTGCATGCACAAACACACACATTCAAATGTACCTCTCTGTATTAATCCAAGTGATCAATTTTTTACCCCACTTCCCTCTGTAGAAAAATTTATAGGACTCATCTCTCAATTCTCGTGGATCTACTATAAGATTTTTTTTTTTTTTTTTTTTTTTGAGACGGAGTCTGGCTCTGTCACCCAGGCTGGAGTGCGGTGGCCGGATCTCAGCTCACTGCAAGCTCCGCCTCCCAGGTTTACGCCATTCTCCTGCCTCCGCCTCCCAAGTAGCTGGGACTACAGGCGCCCACCTCGTCGCCCGGCTAGTTTTTTGTATTCTTTAGTAGAGACGGGGTTTCACCGTATTAGCCAGGATGGTCTTGATCTCCTGACCTTGTGATCCGCCCGTCTCGGCCTCCCAAAGTGCTGGGATTACAGGCTTGAGCCACCGCGCCCGGCCAAGATTTTTATCCCCACAACTCATCTGAAATCATTTTTGCCAAGGTCGCAAGTGACCACCTTGAGAAATCGAATGGACAATTCTTTTCCTCTTAAATTTGTTGGCAGTACTTGACATGACAAAATTGCAAAAGCAACTCAATAGAAGAAGGATAGCCTTTTCAGTAAATAGTGATGGTACAACTGGACATCCATAGGCCAAAGACACCCCTGTGTCTTTATCCTTCATTTAAAGGAAAGAGGACAGGGGAACAGGAGGCAGATATAACACTCTCCAAGTTTTCATACCTTCCTTCTCAGGCACTTTGCCGGGCTTGTTCTTCTTCTTTCACCTCCTAACATAGGAAAATGTTAACCTTTAGTTCCTGTTAATGATCTTTCTGCTATTCATATTCATGTTAATAAGTGATTCCATCTGGTCAAAGGCATTAGTTAGATAGCATGTATATGAACAGAACACGCCCCAAATTTATCTTTCCTTCCCTGTATTCCATTGTTGAATTCCCACCAAAACTCAAAATTTCCACTGAAATCTCTAATTGGAATCTTATGCCTAATATGCTCCCAAACAAATTCTTGATTACAGCCATCCATTTCCACTAACATTCTCCTCCTTTAGTCCTACCCATCTCAGCTGATGTCAGCTTCTAGCTGCTGGGACAAAAATACTTAAAAACTACAATTCTTTCCACTTTCCTATACCCCTGCATAGCCAAGCCATGAACAAATCTTATTTGCTCTAACTTTAATATATATTCCCAATCTTGCCACTTTTCACTATTTCTGACACTCACATCCTTAACCAAGCTATAATTACCACTTGCCTGTAATAATTAGAATAGTTTAATTGGTTTTTATTTACTTCTGTTCTTGCCTCCCTGCAGCCTATTCTTCACACAGCAGCTATTGTGATCATTTAATGTAGAACTCAGATCTAATGGCAAAATTTCTATACCACTTGGAACAAAATTCAAATGCTTGCAGGGTTCTGGTGTCTATGCACTTTGATGCTCATTTCCTCTTGCGCTGCTCACTCTCCTCTATTCTGGCCTTCTAACATTGCTTACTCTTCTCCTAGATTTTCCCTTGGTTCCTTCATTTACTTAATTCTAGTCTATGCTGAAGTATCTCTTTAAAAAGCACTTCCCAGAACACTCTAGCCAAAAAAAAAAAAAAACCACAAAAAAAAAAAAAAAAAACCTAAAACAAAAAACAAACAAACAAAAAAGCCCCTCTGCCATACCCAATCTCTTCATTCTGATTTCTTTTCTCCTTTGCACTTATTACTACCAAAATTCTATCACATATCCAATTATTTCCAATTATTTACTTGCTTACTGTATATTGTCTCTCATTAGAAAACATGCTTCATCTGGATGGTGGCTTTACCTGTGTAGCTTCATAACCATATTTCCTGAAGGGCTCCTGTCATTCAGGTGGCACTCAAATATTTACTGCATGACTAAATGAATGAATCAAAGGAGGGGGCAAGAGACACAGGTGTGTTCCCATTCTCCAGAATTTTTAAAATATAATGACACTACTTGTAAAAACAACAAAACACCGAAAACACAGTTATAAAGAGTGTAGAAATTAGTAAATAATAATTGTGTACCTCCCTAAAAGATAAGAGTTCTTTGGGAAAGGTGGGGAACCTGTTGTACACAAGTTATAAGAAAATGTGTCAGTGATGGTGGACAAAAGGGAAGCATGGCCTACGGCCGCAATGCCTATACATTGTTATTAAATTATTAAAGTCCTGGAGTACTCAGATATATGGAGTCTTATTCAACCGTGGATGAAACATACACAAAAAATATTTCTGATCCTATATTAACACATCCATAAGATGGTGTTATATTGAAAATTATTGTAGAATTTCTGAATAACTAAAAAAGAGTCATTTGCTACATGCATATAAGCTCTTTCAAAGAAAGCACTTTTTAGGTCTTCTTCACTGTTACATCTCCAGATACAAGACTCATTACACATTTATTGAATCAATTAATGGAAATACAGCACTGGATAAAGATGGGATCTCAAATCAGGAAGAAAAAAATAGATTCGACCAATAACTGAGACAAGTTGTGAAGGATGCAATAAGAAAAATCTGAAGAATGTTAGGGGAACTTTTCCTAGACTGACTCTTATCAGCTCAATCCAAATTCCCATCACCCACATAGAACCTGAGATTTCTCCTGTGCAATAGTGGCAAATGTGTGTTCTAAACCCATCCCTTAACTGTTTCACTTAGGTGGCAAGGTCTTCTCCATAGTAATGAAACAACCAATAGCAGGTGCTTCCTTATCTGTGACACAGTCTATATGATTCTGACCAATAGCAGACTTCTGTCTTTACAAGCACACATGTGAATGTATGTTGTTTAAATTACAAAATTAAAGCTTGGAATTTAAATCAACCACATTGAACAACAGATCCCTGTGGAATAAATAAACTAAACATACAAACCAATGCACAAGATATAGTCACCACCAATACAATATCACTTCAACTGAGTTAGCAGTTAGCTCAAGCCTAGGACAAATTCTTGGAAAGACAGAAGCTTCATTTTTAACAGCACATAACTGTGATTAGCATCAGCAAAGTCCCAGATGAGTAGAAGACTCAACTTGGTATCATTAACACAAATAAGTAGTGTTTCACTATTGTATTAGAAAAAAATTGTCTATTATAATAAAATCGCTTTTTTCTGAAAAAAAGAAGGCCATTACTTTTCAAAATTTAGAAATCCCCATGGGGCTAAGTGGCCTATACAACCTAGGTGGAGGGAAGGAATAATTCAGAAGATAGGGCTGAGTTTTCAGTCCTCTGGTAACTGCAGGCTGAGGGTAGAAAATTAGGGATAATGTGGCTTCACACATAAACCTTATGATAAGCAAAACATATCCCAGATTCTGTTCTCAATGGCTTAATACTGCTATCATTGGAACTACAGAGGGATGAAAGATTTTTTTTTTT
>NW_016806084.1:2317991-2323024 GCF_001698545.2 Rhinopithecus bieti
AAAAAAAAAAAAAAAAAAAAAAAAAAAAAAAAAAAAAAAAGAAATGCCTGGGTAGAAAATAAGGAGAAAAATTACACTTAATAGCCTATCATAATAACTGCATTTAAAGGTGGGAGGAGAGTCAATATATAATAAGTGTTATTTGATTTAAATATTTCCCTCTATTGCTAAATTTAAGTGTAGTTAAAATTTCCTATCTTACTTTCTTTACATAATGCACTATCCGCATCATTGAAAATTTCTGTGAATATCATGTTTCTAATAACATAATTTTTCAATGTTTAGATATTTCATAATTTGCATAAACAATGCCATGATATTGAAATCACTTACTTACAATGCCAAGGGAACAGAACTGTTCATGACTCATTATTGACCTCTATGATATCTACAAGACAGGGGTCCTGTCAGAAGAATGACTAAAAGGGTATTATTAAAACTCTTGATACATGTGGCTAAACTCCTTTCTAGGAAGTTTTAACCAAATCTTGCTCTGAAGCAGTGAGACTGATAATGTACAGTATGTGTATTTCTATTTATTGGGTGAAAGAGTCATGAAAAGCTAAATGCCTAAAGAAAGGAGGCTGTGCAAGACAAAGCTGAGAATGCTGGAGTGAGAAGGCGTCATCATGCCTGCAAAGCCATAGAACAGAGATGAGTGGAAAGAGATGGGTGAGAAAAGAAGGGAAGGAAGTTTGAAAACAAAAGGAAATGTGAACTTAGTTAAGGAATAACACATCTTCCTCTGAGAAACATGACGGAGAAACCGACAGGATAGCAACGTAAAGAATAAAACAGATCTGACTATGAGATGAATTCCTCAGACAACATTGTAAGAAATGCCTTCTTCATTGACCAATTCCAAGAACTTCATGCTTCTATTTCTCAGCTGGACAAGTGACTGTTAGGGGTGCCCAGCCCATCATCCACAATTCCTCTTCTAGCTCCAGCTGGGAGATAACACTGGCTTTGAAGGGATGACAGCCCACCCATGGGGAGAGAAAGATATAACAAATATCTGAAAATTCAGCCCTAACCCCTTAGTATTTGGCTCACTGAATGACAGCTACTGTGAGGTTTAACAGAGGAGTAGTATAGAAAGCTCCTAATATCAACTCTTCAAAATAAAGACAATTTACCTGGGGGGAAATGTATTCGGAACATCTTGTGTCTTGAGGGCCAACTAGACTTTAAAACCTTTGGTTTTGGGGACTATACAAGCCCAGCAGAGTAAAATGCTATGAAGATGCATGGCTGTTAATAACTGAGGAAGCAAAGATCCTCAAATAGGAAGATTTTCAATTACAAAAGAAAACGGCTCTTACCCACATAGATTAGATTCCTACAGTTCTCCAGCGCCACTTCTCTGTACAGATTCCTCTGTGGAGGGCTCAGTTGTCTCCACTCCTCCTCAGTAAAGTCTACAATAATATTCTTGAATGTCACTGGCTCCTAAAATATAAGCACATTCACCCTCTATTAGCTATCCAGAAAGTGTTACTGACATAATGTGTAAAGCTGATAGTCATAGGAAAGGTGGAGGAGAAACCAAACAGAAAGTTTTGGTTTTTTTGTTTTGGTTTTTTTTTTGAGATGGAGTTTCACTCTTGTTGCCCACGCTGGAGTGCAGTGGTGTAATCTTGGCTCACTGCAACATCCACCTCCTGGGTTCAAGCTATTCTCCTGCCTCAGCCTCCTGAGTAGCTGGGATTACAGGTGCCTGCCATCACACCCGGCTAACTTTTTTGTATTTTTAGTAGAGACAACTTTTCACCATGTTGGCCAGTATGGTCTTCAACTCCTAACCTCAGGTGATCCACCGGCCTAGACCTCCTAAAGTGCTGGGATTACAGGAGGCACTGGCCACCATGCCTTTTTTTTTTTTTTTTTGGAGACAGAGCCTTGCTCTGTCACGCAGGCTGGAGTGCAGTGACATGATCTCAGCTCACTGCAGCCTCCACCGCCCAGGTTCAAGTGGTTCTTGTACCTCAGCCTCCCAAGTAGATGGGATTACAGACACACGCCACCATGCCTGGCTAGCTTGTTTTGTATTTTCAGTAGAGATGGGGTTTCACCATGATGTCCAGGCTGGTCTCGAACTCTTGAGATCAGGCAATCCACCAGGAGTCCATGCCTGGCCTACGAAGTATTTTTGACAGTGCTCAGACTTTGTGGTTACCTGAAGAAGAAGCCATCGAGAGGAAATTCCAACTCTATATAAATTCACTCATTTCAGCCATATGTCTCGCCCTTCCTGTCTCAAAGGAAAAGTTGCCCTTCCATGTATCCTCCTATTGCACGTTCTAGGTGTTCTCTGATACTCTCCAGGCATTCACTCTCACAAATTATCCCCATTTTTGTCAATCTTCAAACTATTCCTCTGTGGAAACCCTTCTTCGGCTTTTAAACAAGAATGTTCAAATGGATCTCTTCCTAAATGATTTATCTGATAGAAAAAAAAAGAATCCTTTGAAAATCAGTTTAGGAATGACAGTAACAATGCTGATGGGCCATCATTTAATAGGCACTGTTAAAAGATGGGGAGATGCAGGTAGAGTAGGCAGCTTGAGAGGAAAAGTCAAGGAAATACACCATCAAGAGCAGAAGCCCTTATACACTACGCTCCTGCAGACACTGGGAGGGGCTGCCAGGGGCCTGCCAATTTTTGAGGCAACAGGTAGAGTTGGGAGAATGAGACCCCAGGAGTATTCATTCAAACTTGGGAGGGGAAAGAACAGTTTTCAGGTCTACAACAAAGAGCTAAAGGTTTTCTCAGACAGGTTATCCCCCACCCCAAGGCCTCTGCTATTAAAAAGGAACAGTGAATGCAACATCAAATGCATTGGATGCAGCTTAGAAGAGAAGACAAATGTCACAAATAGTTTTGGAGGAGTGTCTACAAGAACCCATCTGTACTAATCACAGCCAATTAGGGGTCTGGCTAAAACCAGCCACGTTAGGATCAACAGTATTTTTAAAAAAGGATCCTGCCATTATCATTATGCACAGAAATGACAACAATACAGGAGAGAAAGAACATGCTATGGAAAACATCAAAGGATGAACACATTCTGGGAAAACTAAGATCCGAAGAATACAAGAAATCTTCTAAAAATGCTTGCACTATAGAGTAATTCAATAAGGACATGAATTCAATGAAATACACACACCACCCAACATGATTTTTTTATAAAGAGAGATGGAAAGCTATGAATTATTCTGAGAACAAAAATGTATTATGGAGCTAATAAATTTAGTAGGGATTCTCAAACATGCAAAGACACAGAGAAGAACATTTTCTTCTCATTATTCAAGACACAGGTTGAGAGAAGAACATTTTAACTACTTGATACTGAAATCTACCACCCCACCCAAGAAAAAAGGAAGGATCACAATGAAGAACTAGGGAATAAAATTACTACAGGATGAATGGTAATGAGGGCTGTTTTTTCCCCCAATCTTTATACATTTTATTTTTCTTTCTTGGCTTACTGCATTGTTATTAAGACCAGATATATTTTTCTTTTTTGTCCTTGCAAGAGAGTGGTTGGAACCACTTAATTCATCAATGTAGAACACATGGTATAATGAGACTTTAGATGTTAAATTGAGAAAAACAGTTACAGGAATAAATATGGGTCCAGAACAAAAACTTAAATAAGTAAATCTTGACAAAGTAAAAATAATTTTACAACAATTTAAAAAACAGTCCATAGAGTACAATAGTGAGGGAGAATAAATGTAAGCAAGGTTGAATGTCTAATCATGTGGACACAAACACAGTGAGTCTCTCATAACTGTCTTACCTTTTTTCTTTCACTCTTAGAGAAATATTACAAAAACAAGAATTTTCTGTTGTTCAATATAATTCTCTTGAAGAACAGCAATTTCTTTAGTTCTCTAGTTACTTTTTCTTTTTAAATTCGAGTAACATTAATTTTTTTGTTATTAAACCTATTTATTACTAAGCAATGCCAGTTTTCTTTCTGTCTCTTCATTCATTCATCTGTTCATCTCTTTTTTTGCCTTACTACAATGCCCAGCACTTATCTCCATAAATATGCATGGAGAGAGACAGCCAGGTGTTCAAAGTTAACACTGAAAGGGAAATGCATGCACTTTCTGCTTTGTCAAACTACTATGTACTGCTGATTGTTAAATAAAATAATATACTTTAAAAAATAAAAATAAAGGACTTCCACTTCCAGACAAAATGGAGTAAACACCTTTCTCTGTTTCTCCTATTAAGTGTAGATAACCATCCTGGAAGCTATATTTGAAACAAACATAAGATGAATATGAAAGGTGGAGAAAGGCAGGCTGGCTAGGGCCCCTGAGACTTGGGTGTTTTTGTCATCTCATGTATTCTGTAGTTGGAGCTGAAGAAGAATCAACCTGGAAATGGTAATGGAAATAGAAGAAAAAAAATAAAAGCCCCAGTAAAGGATCAGCCTAATAAGCCAGAAAACTTTTAGACAGTAACCATCCAACTCTAGGAAAACACCATAGGAAAAAATTAAAATGTGGCTCCATCCCCACCACCCTCAGCTAAGGAGGGGGCAGGGAGGAAGACTTCCACACTCACCCCACCACCAAGGGCTCTCTAACAAGAGAATTTTAAACAACATCCCATAAAATGGCACCAGTGAGAAATTACATAAATGCTTGAATCAAAAGAAAAGGTAGAAAAATAGAAGCAAAATAGAAGACATAATGAAGAATCAAATAAAAATTTTAAGAATAAAAACATGAGGCTGGGCACGGTGGCTCATGCCTGTAATCCCAGCACTTTGGGAGACTGAGGCAGGCGATCACAAGGTCAGGAGATCCAGACCATCCTGGCTAACACGGTGAAACCCCGTCTATACTAAAATTACAAAAAATTAACTGGGCATGGTGCAATCTACTCATCGGACAAAGGGTTAATTTCTAGAACCTACAAAGAACTCAAATAAATTTACAAGAACAAAACAAACAACCCAATCAAAAAGTGGGCAAAGAATATGAACAGATACTTCTCAAAAGAAGACATT
>NW_016806084.1:2323347-2340482 GCF_001698545.2 Rhinopithecus bieti
GAAATACCATTTGACCCAGCCATCCCATTACTGGGGATATACCCAAAGGATTATAAGTCATGCTGCTATAAAGACACATGCACACGTATGCTTATTGCGGCACTATTCACAATAGCAAAGACTTGGAATCAACCCAAATGTTCATCAATGACAGGCTGGATTAAGAAAATGTGGCATATATAGACCATGGAATACCATGCAGCCATAAAAAAGGATGAGTTCGTGTCCTTTGTAGGGACATGGATGCAGCTGGAAACCATCATTCTCAGCAAACTATTGCAAGAACAGAAAACCAAACACCGCATGTTCTCACTTACAGATACGAATTGAACAATGAGATCACTTGGACACACGAAGGGGAACATCACACACCAGGGCCTATTGTGAGGTGGGGGGAGGAGGGAGGGATAGCATTAGGAGATATACCTAATGTAAATGATGAGTTAATGGGTACAGCACACCAACATGGCACATGTATACATATGTAACAATCCTGCACGTTGTGCACATGTACCCTAGAACATATGTATAATTAAAAAAATAAAAATAAAAAATTGACATTAAAAAAACCAAAAAACAAACATAAGATGAATATGAAAGGTGGAGAAAGGCAGGCTGGCGAGGGCCCCTGGGACTTGGGTGGTTTTGTCATCTCATGTATTCTATAGTTGCAGCTGAAGAAGAATCAACCTAGAAATGGTAATCAACCTGGTAATGGTAAAAAAAAAAAAAAAAAAAAAAAAAGCCCCAGTAAAGGATCAGCCTAACAAGCCAGAAAACTTTTAGACAGTAACCACCCAACTCTAGGAAAATACCCCAGGAAAAAAAATGTGGCTCCATCCCCACCTCCTTCAGCTAAGGTGGGGGCAGGGAGGCAGACTTCCACGCTCACCCCACCACCCAGGGCTCTCTAACAAGAGAATTTTAAAGCACATCCCATGAAAAGGCCCCAGTGAGCAATTACATAAATGCTTGAATCAAAAGAAAAGGTAGAAAAATAGAAGCAAAATAGAAGACAATGAAAATCAAATAAAATTTTAAGAATAAAAACATGAGGCCAGGCATGGTGGCTCACGCCTGTAATCCCAGCACTTTGGGAGGCTGAGGCAGGCGGATAACAAGGTCAGGAGATCCAGACCATCCCGGCTAACATGGTGAAACCCTTTCTATACTAAAAGTACAAAAAAATTAGCCAGGCATGGTGGCTGGCACCTGTAGTCCTGGTGGCTCAAGAGGCTGAGGAAGGAGAATGGTGTGAACCTGGGAGGTGGAGCTTGCAGTGAGCCGAGACTGCGCCATTGCACTCCAGCCTGGGCAACAGTGCAAGACTCCATCTAAAAATAAATAAATAAATAAATAAATAAATAAATAAATAATAAAAACATGAAATAATTGCACCTGTAATCCCAGCACTTTGAGAGGCCATGGTGGGCAGATCACCTGAGATCAGGAGTTTGAGACCAGCCTGGCCAACATGATGAATCCTTGTCTCTATTAAAAATATAAAAATTAGCCAGGTGTGGTGGCAGGTGCCTACAATCCCAGCTGCTTGGGAGGCTGAGGCAGGAGAATCACTTGAGCCTGGGAGGTGGAGGTTGCAGTGAGCAGAGATCATGCCACTGCACTCCAGCCTGGGCAACAGAGCAAGATTCCATCTCAAATAAAATTTCAAAACAAAATGAAAGAATTGAAATAAATAGCTCAATAGACAGGCTCTACAACAGAGTGGAAAGGAGTGAGGAGAGAACCAGTGAACCTGAAAATAGAAACTACCCTGACCAACAGAGAGAAGGGAGACAAAAACAGAAGAGAGAGGTCCACAGGGACTTTTGGGATTATGTCTTGTGACTTTAAAAAAACTGAAATCATACAGAGTATGCTTTCTAACCAAAATAGGATCAAATTAGAAATCAATAGGAAAAAGGTAACAGAAAAATTTCCTAACACTTAGAAACTAAACAACTCCCTTTTAAATAATCTGTGGGTCAAAAAAGTCTAATCTCATGAGAAATAGAAAAGAATAACAAAAATATCTACCCAGAACCAAATGAAAATACAGCATATAAAAATGTGTGATACACCAGTATACAAGAGCTGTGAGGGAAATTTATAGCACTAAATGCTTATATTAGAAAACATTTCAAATCAATACTTGAAACTTCCACATACAGAAAACAAAAGAAAATAAAATCAAAGTATTGGGGTACCAGCCCCAATATTTCAATGTAGGTTCTTTTCTATTTTCCCTAAGTGTCTGCTGGTCTGAGAAATAAAGAGAAAGAGTACAAAGAGATAAATTTTACATCTGGGCCTCTGGGGGTGACATCACATATTGGCAGGTTCTGTGATGCCCCTTGAGCCACAAAACCGCAAGTTTTCATTAGAAATTTCAAAAGGGGAGGAGGGTAAGAACAGGGAGTAAGTCACAAATATCACATGCTTCAAGGGGCAATAAAAGATTATAAGGGCAGAAGGGCAGAGCGAGATCACAAGGCCAGGGTGAAATTAGAATTACTGATGAGGTTCCATGTCCCACTGGGCACGCATTGTCTTGATAAACATCTTAAAAGGAAACAGGGTTCTAGAGCAGACAACCAGTCTGACTAGAATTCACCAGGCTGGAATTTCCTAATCCTAGCAAGGCTGAGGGAGCTGCAGGAGACCAGGGCATATTTCATCTCTTATCTTTAACCACATAAGACAGACACTCCCAGAGCAGCCATTTTAGAGATCTCCCCCTGGGAACGCATTCCTTTCCCAGGGCTATTCCTTGCTGAGAAGACAATTCAGTGATATTTCTCCTATTTGCTTTCTGTAAGAAGAGAAATATGACTCTGTTCTGCCTGGCCCTGTAGGCAGTTAGACCTTATGGTTATCTTCCTTGTTCCCTGAAAATCACTGTTATCCTATTCTTTTCAAGGTGCCCAGATTTCATATTGTTCAAACACACATGCTTTGTAAACAATCTGTGCACATAATGCAATCATCACAGGGTCCTGAGGCGACATACATCCTCAGCTTACAAAGATGATGGGATTAAAGTAATGACAGGCATAGGAAATTAAAGTAAAGACAGGAATATGAAATTTTAAGAGTATGGATTAAAGTAAAGACAGGCACAGGAAATTATTAAAGACAGGCATAGGAAATTATAAGAGCATTGATTGGAGAAGTGATAAATGTCCATGAAATCTTCACAATTTGTGTTCAGAGACTGCAGTAAAGACATGCATAAGAAATTATAAAAGTATTAATTTGGGGAACTAATAAATGTCCATGAAATCTTCACAATTTATGTTCTTCTTCTGTGGCTGCAGCCGGTACCTCCGTTCGGGGTCCCTGACTTCCTGCAACACCAGAGCAAGCAAAAAATAATACAAATGAGATCATGAAATTGAAAACAGAAAATAGAGAAAATGAAAAAAAAGCATTTTTTAAAAGACCAGTAAAATTGATAAACCTCTAATATGACTAATAGAAATAATAAGAGAGAAGACACAAATCACCAACATTAGGAATGCACCAGGGGATATAATCACAGATCCTGAAGATATAAAAATTATAGTAAGGAAATATTATGAATAATTCTCCAGATATAATAAACCTGACAAGTAAGATGAAATGGGCTAATTTCTCAAAAAACACAAATAACCACAAACATCTATGATTAGGAAATAAACAATTTAAATAGCACTACTCAAATAATTATTAAGAAATTATTAAGAAAATTATTAAGAAAATCAAGGCCAGGCACAGTGGCTCATGCCTATAATCCCAGCACTTTGAGAGGCTGAGGTGGGAGGGTTGTTTGAGCCCAGGAGTTTGAGGCTGCAGTGAGCTATAATCACATCACTGCACTGCAGCTTAGGCCACAGAGCAAGCCCCTGTTTCTAAAAAACACAACAGGCCAGGTGCAGTGGCTCATGACTATAATCGCAGCACTCTAGGAGGCCGAGGCAGGCAGATCACTTGAGGTCAGGAGTTCTTGACCCACCTGGCCAATATGGGGAAACCCCATCTCTACGAAAAATAAAAAAAATTAGCCAGGTGTGGTGGCGCATGCCTGTAGTCCCAGTTACTGAGGAGGCTGAGGCAGGAGAATTGCTTGAACCTGGGAGGCAGAGGTTGCAGTGAGCTGAGATCATGCCACTGCACTCCAGCCTGGGTGACCGAGTGAGACTCCATCTCAAAAATTAAAAAATAAAATAAAAAAGCAGGTCAAATTCATAATTTAAAAACTCCCACAAGAAAATCTACAGTCACAGACAGATTTACTGCCAATCTCTACCAAATGCTAAAAGAACTAACACCAATTCTACACAACGCCTTCCTGGAAATAGAAAAGGAGACTGGGCCGGGCGCGGTGGCTCAAGCCTGTAATCCCAGCACTTTGGGAGGCCGAGACGGGCGGATCACAAGGTCAGGAGATCGAGACCACCCTGGCTAATACAGTGAAACCCCGTCTCTACTAAAGAATACAAAAAACTAGCCGGGCGTCGAGGCGGGCGCCTGTAGTCCCAGCTACTTAGGAGGCGGAGGCAGGAGAATGGCCTAAACCCGGGAGGCGGAGCTTGCAGTGAGCTGAGATCCGGCCACCGCACTCCAGCCTGGGCGACAGGGCCAGACTCCGTCTCAAAAAAAAAAAAAAAAAAGAAAAAAAAAGAAAAGGAGACTGCTTCCCATGTATTTAATGAGACCAGTAACCTTAATACCAAAATGAAGCAAAGACCAGAACAAAAACAAAAAAACCACACAAAACAACAGACCAATATCTCTTTATATTTAGATGCAAAATCTCTTAGCAAAATGCAAGCAGTTGTTCAACATTTTATAAAAGAATCAAATGGCATGACCAAAGGGGATGACTTCCATAGATTCAAAGCTGGTTCAATATTTAAAAAATCTATGTAATTAACCATAAAACATGTCAGAAAAGAAAATCACATGATCATACTCATTGATGTAGAAAAGGTGTTCGATAAAACTCAATACTTATTCATGATAAAAATGCTCAGAAAATTATCAACAGCGTAGAACTTCCACAACTTGATAAAGAACATCTACCCCAAATCTATAGGTAACATAATATTTAAAGAAAGAGTGTGTGTGTTCCGCCTAAGATAAAGAAAACACAAGGATGTCCACTTTTCACCACTATTATTCAATATGGTACTGGAATTTCTAGCAAGCATGGTAAGTCAAGAAATAAAACATACAGATTATAAAGGAAGATGTAAAACTATCCCTATTTGGAAATAATGTAAGGAACTATGGGGAAAATCCCAAAGGATCTTCAAAATAATTCCTTCAACTAATAAGTGATTTCAGCAATATGAGCATACAAGATCAACATGGAAATAAACTCAGATTCAAGAAATCAATCAGAGGCATATATGAATTGAAAAAATATAACATAAAGCAGTTCCTTTTTGCAAGTGATGTGACAGCATATCTAGAAGCCCTAACAATAAAAAGATAAAAGTAGCTCAAACAATAAAATCAGTAAAGTAAAATGATAAAAAGTTAACCAACAAATATCAATAGTCTTCAAACATATAAGTAATAAGTTAGAAAAAATAACACTACAAAAATCCCATTACAGTAGCAAAAAATAATTTAGGAAAAAGGTTAATTAGAAATGCACAAAAACTTTGTGATGAAAACTTAAACACACTTCTGAAAGGTACAGAAGCAGAAAGGCACACATCGAATAATATGAAAATACATGTGGACAACATGCAGTGTGTCTAGAATTTCAGAATATTGAAAATAAGCTAAATGCTCTTCTATAGAATGGTTGAATAAGGTATGGTACATACTTGTTATGGGTAGACTATGTCTTCCAAAAGGATGTTAGAGTCCTAACACCCAGTACCTGTACGTGTGACCTTGTTTGGAAACAGGGTCTTTGCAGATGGTTAAGATGAAGTGATCAGGGAGAGCCCTAATCCAATATGACAGGTATCTTTTTAAGAAGGTGAAAACTGGACACAGAACAGCCACGCACACAGAAAAAAAAGTCACGTGAAGATAAAGGCAAAGACTGGAGTGATGTGTCTACAACCCAAAGAATAGTACTGTCAGCAAACCACCATAAGCTAGGACAGAGGCACAGAACACATTCTCTCAGAAGGACCTCAGAAGGAACAAACCCTCCTAACACCCTGGCCTCAGACTTCCAGCTGCAGAATTATGACAGAATAAATTTCTGCTAAGCAAACCAGTTTGTGGTACTTAATTATGGCAGCCCTAGCAAACTAATATCATTCTCAATGCATACTATAATACTATAAAAATGAATATGCAAAATTTCATAGAATTCATACCCAGTGATGTCTAGGATATAGTTAAGTGAAATAAGTAAAATGCAAAAAAATTACAGGATGCTGCCTTTTGTATGAAACGAAGCATCAACAAAATTTACATGTATTAGCTAATTTTTGCAAGGAAAAATTAAAAAATGAAACTGAATCTAATGAGACTACCTATAGGAGTGGATTGGATGAGGAAGAAATGGAAGGAGAAAGGGGGAATGATAATTCCATACGAATTGTTTTTGTGTAATTCTGAATTGTGGATTCTTATTAATGTCACATATAATTTTAAAAAATCATGAAGAACAGAGGGACATTTCTAAATAGAATTGTATTAGTTAGGCTGGGCTGTTTCTGCTATAACAGAACACCACAGCCTGGGTAGCTTAAATAACAGTTACCCAGTTGTGTCACAGTTCTGGAAACTGGCGGTACCAGCTAGGGTGTTGGCAGGCTTGGTTTCTTCTGAGGGGTCTCTCCTTGGCTTGCAGATGGTCTTCCCTCTGTGGGTGTCTGAGTCCAAATTTCCTCTTATAAGGATACCAGTCAGACTGGATTAGGGCCCACCCTACCAGTCTCCTTTTAATTTACTTACCTCATTAAAAACCCTATCTCCAAACACAGTCAGATTTTGAGGTACTAGCGTTTAGGGCTTCAACATATGAATTTTGGGGTGATACAATCCAGCCCATAACCAGAATATGAACAAAAGTATATTACAGGCCAGGTACAGTGACTCACGCCTGTAATCCCAGCACTTTGGGAGGCCGAGGCGGGTGGATCACGAGGTCAGGAGATCGAGACCATCCTGGCTAACACGGTGAAACCCCGTCTCTACAAAAATACAAAAAAAAAAAAAAAAATTAGCCGGCACGGTCCTGGGCGCCTGTAGTCCCAGCTACTCAGGAGGCTGAGGCAGGAGAATGGTGTGAACCCGGGAGGCGGAGCTTGCAGTGAGCCAAGACCAAGCCACTGCACTCCAGCCTGGGTGACAGAGCAAGACTCCGTCTCAAAAAAAAAAAAAAAAAGATGATAAGAATCATACACAAATACTAAATTATAGTTAGTAGGTTTGCTTTCCATAGGCCAGGCATATGGGTTAAAAGAAAAACTAGGATTCTACGATTGAGCAAATGAGTAAATATATTTAGGATAATGGGAGCCAGGTTCTCCATTTTGAAGAAAGGACTAAGACATGCAGCCAGGAAAGAGAGGAATGAGCTCCATGGTAGTAGACTAGTCTCAGTATGAATTAATGTTTTTTATAGACAGACATAGATATGTGTGTATACGTATGTATGTGTGTATGCATGTTTATACAGATTTGCCCCTGGGAGAGTCTATAAGCAATGATACCATAGTAGCAATGTGTACATCTAGCACCCAGATTTGGTTTCAACAATTCCATTCACCACAAAAAGGAATCAAAGCTCTTTGGAGAAATGGCAGATTCCAGGGCTGGGATAGGGAAAGAACAAAATAAGCCTAAAATATCTCGATGTGCAAAAAAATAAAATAAAATAAAATAAGGAAACAATAAAAATGATAGGTATATGTCAAAAGGATACAGAAGCCAATTTGAATGGACTCCCATGGAAGAAATCTGGGTAATTTCAGCATCAAAATCAGTAATAATAGTAACGTGTCATAACCTATTGAATAAAATAAAGATCCATGAGTGCCTACCGATATAAAAAATAAATAAATGAAGTAGAAGGGAAAGTTGTTACTCATAGAAGAAATAATTACAAATGCAGAAAGAATAATATTTTAAAAGTCACCATTTTTCAGTCTTCATTGTAATAACTGGCTTATACAGGAATCATTATATCGGAATGCTACAGGTAGTGGTTAAAATTTTGATAAAAAGAAATTTAAATATCTTCAAAATATTTTCCCACAAATTACTTATTAATTACAACTTAACATCTTGTGACCATGAGCACTTAATATCTCTAAATTTTCCCTCACCTTCAAAACAGAAATAATTAACTACTTTTACAGTTCCCCTAAGACATAAATACAGGAAGTAATAAAGTCTCTAGAAGTACCTAACAGTAGATGCTTATCAGATGCTAATCCATTTTCCCTTTTCTAAAAACAAGCACAAATCAGCTGAGTAATTAAGATAGAATTTCAGAAGTTAAAAAAAAAAAAACACAATCCATGTGTAATTGTGTCAAGGCTTCCTCCTCCAGAGGAAGCATAGAGAAGACAGAGCTGACATAGAAGAAAGAAGCCTCGAATGACCAAGGCACCAGATCAACTTACAGCAGCCAGTCTGGGTTTCAGGAATAAAGTGAACATTTTAATCCACTAGGCCCATTAGCTGCCCTGTTACCTAAGCCCTTGTTTTCCCCACTGACCTACGTTAAAAGGCATTTTGTACCTATTTTTGCATGTTTCCCTCCAAGAGTCTTCTGTAACTTTCACCTTTTGACTCAGGATTTTAGGTTAAGCTGTCCATGTTAAGACATGTTTTATGTCCATGTTAAGATATATTAAAACATGTTTTAGACAAATACTCATGTGTATGGGCAAAAAACTGGAGGACTCTATTTTCAACTTACTGTAAAACAGGTTATTTTAGTTTCTATTATGTGGAAAGTATAAAACATTCCAACGAAGGGTTTTAATGTAGATTTTTTTTTGCACTCATGCTGTTGATTGCTAAATGTAATAGTCTGATCATGACTCTGAATAAATGTGTCTTTTTTTTTTCAAATGTGCTGTGTAAAGCTGGTTTACTCTGAAGCCATCTTGGTAAATTTGTGATGTTGTGTTGACTTGACACTCAACAGTGTGAAGTTAGAATTCCTCCAGGGTGATGCCAGATTCTATCTGGAATTTATTTACAACCTGCTTGGGTGGAGACACCATTGTCTTCAGAAACCTTGGTGTAGTTGAACTGATAAGTACTGTCATGACCTGATATCTAAAAAATAAGAACAAAAATGGGCAAAAACATAAGGAAATGAAAACATAGTTAATTAAAGCTGGAAGAGAAATGAAAGAAAGGAAGAAAAAGTTACCTTCTAAAGAAAAAGAGAACCACGAGGTCACAAAAGAGAATAGACTCAAATGAAAAAATAACGACTAGCATTGAAGAAAGGTAGAAAACCAACCGAGAGAATGAAAATGACATAAGGAAAAAAGAGGTCACAGAAAAGTGTTAGAAATCAAAGTTAAGCAAAGGCACTATTCACAAAATTGGAGTCCCAGGATAAAAGTAATACAACAATGGCATAAACTAATAAGAGATAATATTTAAAAGTATGTTGCAAGAAATTTATGCTGAAATAAACTTGAGTCAACTGAGTATTTGGGAAAATTCTCCTGAAACAGTAAACTTTAAGTCATAAGCTAGTAAAATCATTAGCCTTTATAGATTTTTGAACCAAACAATATTGACAAGAATGCACATCAAAACTTGCTATGGCTAAAAACAAATATATCAACATAACTATCCACGTACTAGGATAAAAAAAAAAAAAGATGAAGAGTAAGTTACAATTGTGTAGTTAAGGGCACATGAAGTAAAATGGGACATTTAAAGATAAACTATTCCTGGTCTTCAAGAGAAAAGATCACACAAAACACACCTTTTTTTCTTTTTTTTTTTTTAGACGGAGTCTTGCTCTGTCGCCCAGGCTGTAGTGCAGTGGCACGATGATGGCTCACTGCAACCGTGACCTCCTAGGTTCAGGTGATCCTCTCACCTCAGCCTCCTGAGTAGCTGGAACTATAAGCATGTACCACCATGCCTGGCTAATTTTTGTATTTTTTTTAGAGTCGAGGTTTCGCCGTGTTGGTCTTGTCTTGAACCCCTGGCCTCAAGCAATCCTCCTACCTTTGCCTCCCAAAGTGCTGGGACCAGAGGTGTGAGCCACTGCACTTGGCCAGTGAAAATGTTTTGAAATAGACAAAGGTGATGGTCGCATGAACCCAGTGAATGTGATCATTGCTGTTAAATTGTACATTTTTAAAGGGTTAATTTTATCATGTAAATTTTATCTCAAAAAAAAAAAGAAAGAAAGAAAAAAAGAAGAGATGATCCAACAATAAAAATCCAAAGGTGAAACTGTGTAGACCAAGCAAACTGGGTAGAGAACCCTGAATAAAGGAGTTAAAATGAAACAGAGCTTTATATCTGATAAAAATGTGTTCTGAAAAGTTTGTTGTGAACTGAACTCTTAATTATCATATTTTCTCCTTTGACTTGTAGTAACATTTTTCCAGCTTGAGGTATGAGGACTCATAGAAATTATGTATCTTCAATGAATACAACGTATGCAATGTATGCTTTAATATATGTATAAATTATGAAATGATTACCGACAATCAGGCTAACTTTTTAAAGATATTTTTATTTCAGGTTGGCCCTCAATTGGTAGAAATTCGCAACTCTTCAGTTTTAGGTCTCTCTGCCTCCCATTTCAGAATGGTGCAGCAGAATTGCATTATTTTGAATACTGTAATGTATAATTTGTGATTTTCCAATTATTCCAATAAAGGTTGCTTTGCATGAATAAAATACAGTGTACAACCATATGTGAATAAATGCATAAGATACTTAAGAACAGAAGTGTTAATAAAAAAGGAGTGTAGGCGGGGTGTGGTTGCTAATCCCAGCAACTTGGGAGGCTGAGGCAGGTGGATCACCTGAGGTCGGGAGTTTAAGACCAGCCTGACCAACATGGAGAAACCCGGTCTCCACAAAAAATACAAAATTAGCCAGGTGTGCTGGTGCATGCCTGTAATCCCAGCTACTTGGGAGGCTGAGGCAGGAGACTTGCTTGAACCGGGGAGGCAGAGTTTGTGTTGAGCCGGGATGGTGCACTCCACCCTGGGCAACAAAAGTGAAACTCATTCTCAAAAAAAGAAAAAAAAAAAGAGTAAATTCTGATACAAGCTACAATATGGATGAAACTTGAGGGCATTATGCTAAGTGAAACAAGCCAAACACAGAAAAGAAAAACAGTATGTGATTCCACATTATATGAGGCACCTAGAGTAGTCAGATTCACAGAGAAGGTAGAACAGTGGTTGCCAAGAGCTAGGTCAGAGGAGAGTGGGCAGGTGTTGTGTAATGGGAACAGTTTCAGTTTTG
Organism: Rhinopithecus bieti; assembly: GCF_001698545.2. Lineage (NCBI taxonomy): Eukaryota > Metazoa > Chordata > Mammalia > Primates > Cercopithecidae > Rhinopithecus > Rhinopithecus bieti. The sequence continues at coordinate 2,334,772 of NW_016806084.1, forward strand.
GTGAGATGAAAAAGCTCAGGAGAGGGGTGGTGGTGACTGTTGCACAACAAAGTGAGTGTAGTTAAAACCACTGAATTATACACTCAAAAATGTTAAAATGCTAAATTTTACTTTACGTATATTCAACCACACACACACAAATGGAGCCATGAAGTTTCAAGTATCTTAATAGGAAAAATCAAAACCAGTTTTTGGAATACACTATTTTCATTTTTCCTTTACTTTATGCCAAGAAGTGTAAGTAACAAAACAAAAATGCATCTTTATCTGCATTCAGTCCTTGCAGTAAGTATATGGCCTGTTGGAAGTCATACTCTTCCCAAACCGTCAATCATTAAAGTGTGCAGTTCTAAAAATACAGATATAAGAATACCTTTTCCCGAACATTCATTTTTTTATTTATATTTTCACCTTCCGATTTCGTGTATCACCTAAGAAGTGAGTATGCCTCATGGTTAAGAATGTGGGCTCTGGTGCTAGAAGGATTTATCACGAATGTCCCGGAGTAACTCTGGGCCTTTAACACTTGGCGCGTAATCTCAGATTAAGGGAAACACTTGCCTCTCATAAAAGGAGAAAGAGGAAAAAAAAGGATAAAAAGAAAGAGACAGAAAACTCGAGTTTCTGTCATAACTTATTTTATCTAGACAATTAAAAAAATGAAGGAAGAGAGAAATCAAGGAAGTTTCTAAATCCACATGCTTTATCTTTCCATTTATGCACGCGATGATAAACTTACTAGGGCACGTGGAAAAGTAACTCCTTCTGTATTCCTCACAACACTGACCTTTGAGTGTTCCCAACAGAATGCTGGTCATGCTTGCAGTTCAGCTGAATTTTTTTTTTTTTTTTTTAACAAGACTTGCTCTCCTTTCTGGTTTCTCCCCAAACTCTTTATGGGTGCCCGGTAAAATAACACTTACCTACCGGCTTCCATTTACTTCCGTCCCTGCCCTGCCAGACCCGCTGGGCAAGATCCCTCGCCTCTCCCGCCCACATACTGGAAGGTGCAGCGCCCAGGGCGCACAGCTCCCAAGTGGCAGTGGGACCCACGCACAAGGCCATCCCCGAGCTAAGCTGAGGTGTTTCTGGAAGGTACCCTCTGCCTAGGTGCCGGCAGCAGCCGTGGAACGCGCCCCGGGGGACAGAATGCATCATCAAGGTGCTTTGACCACCTTGAGGCCTCCTTCTCCCCCTGGCCTCCGTTCCCACATGCCCGACTCACAGCGACCTTCACTGGCGCCCAGTATTCACCTAAGGCGTTGACGGCCGCAGGCTTCAGCACGCCCGCCATCTCCACTGCGTCCACAGTAGCGGCTGACCCAGCCAGCTGCGCCGTGGAGGGCGGGGCGGGGCGGGGCGGGGCGGGGCAACCCCACCCGGCAGGGGGCGTGGCGAAGGCCGCTGATTTCCTACTGCATATAACACACCCACTTTACCTAAAGCACAAATTAAAGCTAGGAGGCGCCATCACCTGTGGGCCCCTGAAAAGTACAAAACGAAGTTTGGGGACAGTTCAAAGGCGCGTAGGTTGACCAGTGGCAATTTTTGTTTCCCGCCCCCCTGCACACGCGAAGGCGCTTGCGCTGCCGTTGGCTCCCGCTGGGGGTGAGTCCGGAACCTGCGAGCCCTAGAACTTTCCACTCTGAGCTCCAAGTTGCGCTAGGCGCATCCTTGCTGTGCGTTTCCTAGTGGCTCTCTTGTCTTGCTTGCAGCTTGTGTCCGGAGTAGCAGACAGCCATGGCCCCGCAGGCCTGGCGCTGACAGATCCTGGAGGGTGTCTCAAAGAGGTCGGCAAAGCCACCGGCTGGCACCAGTGCATCCTCACATAAGTGCGCAGATCCCGAGCTCGGGTGGGACTGGGGTCGCACGTGAAGGCGAGTTGCAGACCCCTGGCAAACTGTGGAGCTGAGGGAAGGTAAGGGGAAATGTAAACCACTTTTCCCCACATTTCGGAGTTTATACTTTCCTAGGCTATCAAAATTTTCAAAATGGTTAAAAATTTTTACAGTATGGCTCTCTCAGTTGAATGTTATTAAAATGAACCTAACCTCAGTTATTAACGCCTAGAAGCTCCCCTTGAGGCTTATTACTGCCCCCATCCCCCTACACACAAACTGTGTTGGTTTCTCCTTCCGCCTATGTGCTCCTAAAGCACTCAGTGTTTACCTGTCATCTTACTTTATTGAAAGTACAAACTTGTCACTTGTCTGTCCACCCCAACTAAGCTTCTTGAAAATTAGAACTTTCATGTCTCTTCCCAGCACAAGCGTTTTATGCGTACTTTGTTGAAGAACTTCAAATATGATCCATAACATTATGACTCATTTAACTCCAACCTCTCCCTTGAGTCCCTGGCTCACAGCAACTACAGACTGAGCTTAGTTGGAATTCAGTAGCACACAACTGGGATATCCGCACTGTAAGGCTTTTAACAATTTTTTAAATTTTGGTACCCTCAGCATCGCAAATTCAGTGTCCAAAATAGAGTAGAATGTTGGTTCTACCCACCTGTACTCTGCCATCCCCTGAAGTCCTTTCCCCATGCTCCACCACTCAAGCCTTGCCTATCGCAGTAAATGGCAGTTCTGTCTTTCCAGTTGCTCAACATAAAACCAGGCTATTTTGATGTCTTCATTTTTCTCTTATTCTGTATCTAATTCCTTAGCAATCCTGTCAGTTCTACCTCCAAACAGTACTCAGCATATTCACTGCTCTAACTCCAGCTTAAATCACCATCATCCTTTTCCTGGAATGCTGCATCAACCTTCTATTTACTCTACTTTCCTCCTCCTCCTTCCTCCCTTTCCTCTTCCTTCGTGTAAATCATCATTTCGTCCTTCTGCTTAAAATCTTCTCATGTTTTCTTATTACACTTAAAATGGCAAACTCTTACCCTGAGCCCTGCAGAATTTGGCTCCCTTCAGTCTCTCCAGCTTCGCCTTCTGCCTCCATCACACTCTAGCCATGCTCATTTTTTTATTCCTTTGGCTTACCAAACTCAATTGCATCTTAAAGAATTTGTTCTTGCTGTTTCTTCTGCCTAGAATACATGTTACCCAATCTGTATAAGACTATCCTTATCTGTAGGTTTCATCTGAGATGTCACATCTAAGAGAGGTTTTCCTTGACCACTGTAGCCAGAGCAAATGTTGATCACTGAAGAAATAAGGGAATGAATGAATGAATGGAGTGATGTATAATGTAGCAGAGTTGATAATTTAAGGCTAATTCACTATATATCTCCAAGCAAGTCGATTTATAATGCTTTTCCTGCCTAAAATCTATACAGCTGATTCACACATCCTTGGTTGACGGGTTTTATATATCATTGTGTCTCATCAGCTTATGTGTTGGGGCCAGCATCTATACTTACACTTCATTCAAATTTGATTTTACAGAAGAGTTGGAGTTTTTATTTTTCTTTTAATTAAGAGGGCTGTGAAATTATTACCTATAATTCTAAATCTCATTTAATTCCTCCCAATAGGATTCAAGATGGACTGGCATCAAAGTTCACTTCTTTAACAAAAGTACTTTATGACTTTAATAAAATATTAGAGAATAGTGGGATCCATGGAAGCCCTTTATAAAAACTTGTGATAGAAAGTTTTGATGATGAGCAGACTTTGCAACAACTGGAATTGCAAAATGAACCAATTTTACAATGCTTCCAAAATGCAGTTAGTGAAACAGAGATGAAGATATCAGTCTTCACTCCCAGAGAGTGAAGAACAGGAGCGTGAAGAGGCTGGTTCAGAGACAGAGGCGGGTGGCCAGGAGGACCTAGAAGATTTAGAGGAGAAAGAGGAAGTGTCAGATATGGGTGGTGAGAATCCTGAAGTGGGTAAGAAAGCTGAAAACTCAAGCAAATTTGAACTGAGGAAAAGCCCAGTTTTCAGTGATGTGGATTCTGACCTTGACTTTGATATCAGCAAATTGGAACAGCAGAGCAAGGTGCAAAACAAAGGACATGGAAAACCAAGAGAAAAGTCCACAGTAGACGAGAAATTCTCCCAGCTCTCTGAAATGGAGGCCTATTTAGAAAACAGAGAAAAAGAAGAGGAACGAAAAGATGATAATGATGATGAGGTGGAAGATACTGATTTTTTTTTTGAAGATATTGATTCTGATGAAGATGAAGGGGACTGTTTGGAAGTAAAAAAACTTAAGGTAAAGTTTTGAGAGAGGAGAGAGCACTTTCCTCCTCTTCAAATTAGCTTTTGTTCTGTTTTTCTAGGAGAGATGTAGTTAGAAGATTTAGAGCTAAGAAATATTATGCTCTATCTTATCGGTTATAAATGAATCTGTACTTCCATTCAGTTTATGTTACAGTTGTTCTTATAATAGTTTTATGGTAGTGTTTTTAGTTGCCAATTTCACCTAGTAACTATTTTTGACTTGTAGTGTTACTAAGTTAGTAATGCAGACATACAGTATACATACAAATATATATGCATGTGTTAATGATGTATTTTTCTATTCCTAATTAATAGTTTTAAAATCTTTTTATTTTAGTCAGGTAAAAGTTCCAGAAATGTGAAGTACAAAGATTTTTTTGGTCCAGTTGAAAGTGATGAAGACATAGCAAGTGATCGTGATGATAAGCTGGGTTCAAACAAGATGATGAAATTGCTGAAGAAGAAGCAGAAGAACTAAGCATTTCTGAAATGTGAGTATTTTGAACCATCCTTTACATTGTGAGCTAGAATTGCCCAATCATGTGTTTGTACTTGTGGTTTTCACATACGTTTGTTTTTGGAAGTTAGATTCTCTCCTATCAGATATTCTCAAGATAGCCAGAGGAAAGTCACTGGATTTAAAGGGACATTAAAGATCACTTAATGAAGAAAAATATTACTGGCAGTAGCAATCAAACCTTTCTTACCAGGAACTTTGATTTGGTTTTGTGCCCCAAAAATCCTGTTATTTTTGTGAGATAGGAGGTTTGTGTTATAGATTGATGAATAATTTATTTTCTATATATTAGACGCTTTTTGTTCTGTTTCTTACGTAGTATTTCACTTAAACGATACCTTCTCTTTAATAACTGAATGATTTTGGAAGTTCTGAGTATTTGGTTGCATTAGGCATATAAAAGAAGAACTTTATTAAGGGAAATATGCTTCCCTTGTTTTCTAATGGAAAACAGTTTATTTCTTTTATAAGAGTTTTGGTAGTGTAGGAATGAAGATGATGACCTGGAAGAAAGTGAAGACAGTAAACAATGTAAAGAAAGCTTGAAGAGAGTAACCTTTGCTTTGCCGTGTAATGAAGCAACTGAAAATGCAGGTGTTTTAAATGTAAAGAAAAAATTCTGATGAAGTTAAATCCTGTTTTGAAAAAAGACAGGAAAAAGTAATTAGGAATTTAAGGAAATTTTACACCAGGTGCGGTGGCTCACGCCTGTAATCCCAGCATTTTGGGAGGCGGAGGCGGGAGGATCAAGAGGTCAGGAGATTGAGACCATCCTGGCTAACACGGGGAAACCCCGTCTCTACTAAAAAATACAAAAAATTAGCCGGGCATGGCAGCGGGCGCCTGTAGTCTAGCTACTTGGGAGGCTGAGGCAGGAGAATGGCATGAACCCCGGAGGCAGAGCTTGCAGTAAGCCGAGATTGCGTCACTGCACTCCAGTCTGGGCGACAGAACAAGACTCTGAAAAAAAAAAAGAAAAGGAATTTAAGGAATTTTAATATGCTTGACATGAT
>NW_016806084.1:2343158-2345758 GCF_001698545.2 Rhinopithecus bieti
GGGCAGATCACGAGGTCAGGAGATCAAGACCATCCTGGCTAACATGGTGAAACCCCATCTTTACTAAAATTTCAAAAAATTAGCTGGGTGTGGTGGCGAGCGCCTGTAGTCTCAGCTACTCTGGAGGCTGAGGCAGGAGAATGGCTTGAACCCGGGAGGCAGAGCTTGCAGTGAGCCAAGATCATGCCACTGCACTCCAGCCGGGGCTAAAGAGTGAGACTCCATCTAAAAAAAAAAAAAAAAATTAACTTTAGGATGCTCTAATCAAAATTAATAGTGGCTTGTGAACAGATAGATCACTTGAATAGAATAGAACCCAGAAATAAACCCAAATGCTTCTGAGGGAGTTTAGTATATTATAAACATGACATTTTAAATCAACGAGGAAAAGAAATCATTTGCAACTCACCCTACCATAGGTAGCAGGAATAGGAAGTCATTGGCAGAATAAAAAGATGGTAAGAACAGAACAGAGTTGTAGAACAGTACATTTCTTGCTTCCCCACTTTTCAAAGTATTTTTTGTTTTTACACAAGTATAAGTGTAATTTTATTTTCTAAGTGTATACTAATTATTTTGTCTCTTTCTTAGATGAATGACAAAAATTACATCTTTAGAAAAGAGTTATTAGAAAAAAGCCTTGGCAGCATCAGGGGGAAGTGACAGCACGGAAGAGACCAGAGAATAGCCTCTTGGAGGAGACCCTGCACTCTGACCATGCTGTCCGGATGGGTATGCTGCCCTCTTCTGCAAAGTGTTCACTTCTGTGCTTTTTCTGTGGTTCCATTTCATAGGTAGATTTGGGGTGGTGTTTCTTTTCCCTCAACTTTTTATTTTAAAAGCTTGCAAACACAGAAAAGTTGATAAAATCATACAGTAAACATCTGTATGCTATTCACCTGGATTCACTAGTTAACGTTTTGTCATATTTGTTTTCTCTCTTCCACGTATGGAAGATTGTATATTTGCCCTTTTTCCCCCTGAATCATTTCAAAGTAAGTTGCCAGTATCATAGCATTTCACTGTTAAGTACTTTTGCAGATATCTTCTAAGAACCAGGATATTCTCCTATATAATCACAATACCATTAATCCACCCAAAAAAATTAACATCAGTATACTAATGATACCTAATGTATAGATTATAATCAGCTTTCTTGCAGTAATCTATTTAGAAGGCTTGCATCCTGTCACTGTCCACTGATTAAATTTTGAAACCTTAACTTGAAAACCTGGTCATCTCATTGCCTTCTTTCTTATACCCATTAAGTCAAAATGAGCTCTCATTTTATTTCAATGGAAAAGAGAATGGAAAAGAGGGGAAGGGTCCCTAGGTATCTCGGGTAAAGTATGAGCACTTACTACTGTATGTATTCTAGTTCTGTAGTTTTCAAACTTCAGGGAGCATCTCAAGGCTTATTAAAGCACAGTTAGCTGTCCCTCTTCCCCACTTTGTGATTCAGGAGGTGTGGGGCTGGCCCAGGAATTTGCATGTCTAACAAGTTCCCTCATGTGGCTGATGCTGAGGGTCTAAGGACGACAATGCGAGAATCAGTGGTTTAGTGGATATCTACCTAATGAATACATGTTGCATCTCCTTTAGTGCCTGTAATTACAGAGGAAACGCCTTTCAACTGGAAGCTATCATTAAACAGAGGATAAGGGATCAGGTCAGTAAGAATTAAATTTAATTTAATTGAAATGTCACTGAAATTTTTAGAAATAATGTGACTGGCCAGGCACAGTGGCTCATGCCTGTAATCCCAGCACTTTGGGAGGCCAAGGCAGATGGATCACTTGAGGTCAGGAGTTTGAGACCAGTCTGTCCAAGATGGTGAAACTCCCTTTCTACTAAAAATACAAAAATTAGCTGGGCATGGTGGTGCATGCCTGCAGTCCCAGCTACTCAGGAAGCTGAGGCAGGGGAATCACTTGAACTTGGGAGATGGAGGTTGCAGTGAGCTGAGATGCGCCACTGTACTCCAGCCTGGGCAACAGGGTGAGACTCCATCTCAAAATCAATCAATCAATCAATCAATCAATATAAAAAATAAAGGGAAGATGTGTCAGCTTTGTGTACTGCACATCCTGAAAATGGGCTGATTTCCCTCAAGAGGCAGAGATTTAAGCTCTCTAGCCTACATGGGATACATACAGGAGAAAAAAGAGAAAAAGAAAAGAAATGTAAATATAAATAAATGAAAATAACACTTCTCCCTGATTACAAAGGAAATTACATTCTTTTTGTAACAATTTGGATGACAAAATATAAAGAAAATCTTTAATTTTGCCACTCAAAACATTCTGGTTTGTTGCTTTTACACTTTTATGCATATAAACATAAACATATGCATATAAACATAAATCATAATGTATGGTCTTTTGTCACTTACTATATTTTAAGCATGTTTCTATGGCAGAAATATATCCTGGCATCATCATTTTTAATAGCTGGATGCATGTTAAGTAAATCATTGCCACCCCAGAAGTGAATTTCCTTCTATATGTATTTTAATGGACTCAAGTAAGGATTTTGCACTGAATTCATAGAAGTAGAATTTCTAGAGGAAAATAATATAAAACAGTTTTAGGATTTTAAAA
>NW_016806085.1:0-13341 GCF_001698545.2 Rhinopithecus bieti
TTCCTGAGAAACTGCTCTGTGATTTGTTAATTCATCTCACAGAGTTACACGATTCTTTTCATGGACCAGTTTGATAGCACTGTTTTTGAGGAATCTTGGAAGGGATATTTTGGATGGCACTGAAGCCTATGGTAAAAAGAAAATAATCTCAGAAAAACACTAGAAATAAGTTTTCTGAGAAACTGTTTTGTGATGTGTGAATTCATCTCAAAGTGTCACACTGCTCTTGGCATTGAAAATTTTGGTTATACTGTTTTCTTGGAATCTGCAATCTGATATATCGGAGCACATTGAAGCTTATGGAGACAAAGGAAATATCCTCATATAAAAACTAGAAAGAAGCTTTCTGAGAAACTGCTTTGTGGCTTTGTCAATACGTCTCCCAGAGTTACATGATTCCTTTCATGGATCAGTTTGGTAGCACTGTTTTTGGTGAATGTGAGGAAGGATATTTTGGATCGCATTGAAGCCAATGGTGACCAAGGAAACATCCTTAGATAAAAACTATTATTATTATTCTGCAATGAGATATTCGAGGGTGCCTTGAGGAATATGGTGAAAATGCTAATATCCTCAGATAAAACTAGAAAGAAGGCTTGTGAGAAACAGCATTGTGATATGTGAATTCACCTCACAGGGTTACATATGTCTTTTCATGGAGCAATTTGCTAGCACTCTTTTTGTGGAATCTGAGATGAATTCATACATCACAAAGCAGTTGCTCAGAGAGCTTCTGTCTGGTTTTTATCTGAGGATATTTCCTTTTACACCACAGGCTTCAATGTTGTCCCAAATATCCCTTTGCAGTTTCCACGAGAACCGTATTAGCATTCGTATGCTCCATGAAAGGAAAGGTGTAACTCTGTAAGATGAATTCACATATCACAAAGAACTTTCTGACAGCTTCTTTCTAGTTTTTATCTAAGGATATTTCCTTTGTCACTATAGGCTTCAATGTGATCCAAAATATCCCTTCTCGGATTTCCCAAAAGCAGTGCTATCAAACTGCTCCATGGAAAGAATCACATGACTCTGTGAGATGAATTAACACATAAAGCTGTTTCTCAGAAGGCTTCTTTCTAGTTTTTAGATGAGGATATTTCCTTTTCCACCATAGCTTTCAATGTGCTCCCAAATATCCCTTCTCAGACACCACCAAAACTGTGATGCCAAAGTGCTCCCTCAACAGAAATATTTAGCTCTATTAGATGAATGCACACATCACAAAGGAGTTTCTCAAAAAATTTCTCTCCAGGTTTTACCTGAAGATATTTCCTTTATTACCACTGGACTCTATGAGCTCCCGAATATCCCTTTGCAGATTCACAAATCCAGTGTTACCAAATTGCTCAATGAAAACAAAATTGAAACTCTGTGAGGTGAATTCATCCATCACAAATCAGTTCCTCAGAAAGTTTCTTTCTAGTTCAAATCTGAATATTTTTCCTTTATAACCATAGGCTTCAATGTGATCCCAAATATCTCCTCTCAGATACCACAAAAACAGTGATGCAGAAGTGTTTAATCAAGGAAAATGTTAAAATCTCTCAGATGAATACACACATCAAAATACAGTTTCTGGAAACGTTTCTCTGCAGATTTTATCTGAAGCTATTTCCTTTTTCAACATAGGCCACAAGGAGCTCCAGAATATCCCATTGCAGATTCCATAAAAACAGTGCTAGCAAACTGCCCCATGAAAAGAAACCTCTAATTCTGTGAGATTTTATCACAAATCACAGAGTGGTTTCTCAGAAAGCTTCTTTCTAGTTTTTTTATCTGAGGATATTTCCTTTGTCACCAAAGGCCTCAATGCACTCCTTTTGCAAATTACATGAAATTATTGTTTAAAAAATCTGCTCAACGAAAAGAACAGTGGAAATCTGTGAGATGAATTCACATATCACAAAGCAGTTTCTCAGAAAGCTTCTTTCTAGTTTTAGTCTGAGGATATTTCCTTTGTCATCCTAAGCCTCAATGCACTCCAAAATATCCCATTGATGATTCCATAAAAACAGTGCTACCAAACTGTTCGTGAAAATAAACCTGAAACTCTGTGAGATGAATTCACAAATCACAAGGATGTTTCTCAGAAAGCTTCTTTCTAGTATTTATCTGAGGATATTTCCTTTCTCACCATAGGCTTCAATGCAATCCAAAATATCCCTTCTCAGATTCCCTAAAAACAGTGCTATCAAACTGTTTCATGAAAAGAATTGTGTAACTCTGTGAGATGAATTCAAAATCACAAAGCAGTTTCTCAGAAAGCTTCTTTCTTGTTTCTGCCTGAGGAAATTTCCTTTGTCTCCATAATCTTCAAAGTACTCTGAAATATCCCATTGCAGATTCCAATAAAACAGTGTTAGCAAACTGCTCAATAAAAAGAACAGTGTAACTCTCTGAGATGAATTCAAACATCACAATGCAGTAACTCAAAAGCACATTTTGGTTTTATCTGAGAATATACCCCTTCTCTGATTCCCCAAAAACAGTACAAACAAAACGGCTGATGAAAAGAATTGTGTAACCCTGTGAGTTGAATTAGCACGTCACAAAGTCATTTTTCAGAATGTCTCTTTCTAGTTTTTACATGAAGATATTTCTTTTGTCACCATAAGCTTCTAGGTGCTCTGAAATATTTCATCACAGTTTCCAAGAAAACAGTGTTAGCAAACTTCTCAATGAAAAAAACAGTGTAACTCTGTGAGATATATTCACACATCACAAAGCAGTACCTCAGAAAGCTTCTTTCTATTTTTTATCTCAGGATGTTTAACTTTTCAGTATATGCCTCAATGGACTCCCAAATATCCCTCCTCAGATTCCATGAAAACAGTGTTAGGAAGTTGCTCCATGAAAAGAAAGATGTAACTCTGTGAGATGAATTCACACATCACAAAGAACTTTCTCACAAAGCTTCTTTCTAGTTTTTATCTCAGGATATTTCCTTTGTCACCATAGGCTTCAATGCTATCCAAACTATCCCTTCTCAGAATCCCCAAAAAGAATGCTACAAAACTGCACCGTGAAAAGAATCATGTAACTCTGTGAAATGAATTCACAAATCACAAAGCAGTTTCTCAGAAAGCTTCTTTCTAGTTTCTGTGTGAGGATATTTCCTTTCTCACTATAAGCTTGAATGCGCTCTGAAATATCCCATTACAGATTCCAGAAAAACACTGTTAGCCATCTGCTCAATGAAAGGAGGAGTGTAATTCGGTGAGATGAATTGACACATCACAAAACAGTGTCTCAAAACACTTCTTTTTGTTTTTTATGTGAGGAAATTTTCTTTGTCACTATAGGCTTCAAAGTGTTCCCAAGTATACTATTGCACATTCCACGAAAACAGTGTTATTAAACTGCTCAATATAAAGAATGGTGTAACCCTGTGAGATGAACTTACACATCAAATAGCAGTTTCTCAGAAAAAACTTCTAATATTTGTCTGAGTATATTTCCATATCAACATATGCTTCAATGCAATTCAAAATATCCCTTCTCAGATTCCCCAAAAACAGTGCTACTGCACTGCTGCAAGAAAGCAAAGGTTTAACTCTGTGAGTTACATTCATACATCACAAAGAAGTTTCTCAGAAAGCTTCTTTCCAGTTTTTATCCAAGGATGTTTCATTAGTCACATAGGCTTCAATGCAATCCAAAATATTCCTTCTCAGATTCCCCAAAAGCAGTGCTGCCAAACTGCTCCATGATAAGAATCATGTACCTCTGTAAGATGAATTAACACATCCCAAAGTGGTTTCTCAGAATGCTTCTTTCTACTTTTCATTTGAGGATATGTCCCTTGTCACCATAAGATTCAAAGTGCTCTGAAATATCCCATTGCAGATTTCAAGAAAACAGTGTTAGCAAATAGCTCAATGAAATGAAACGTGTAACCCTGTGAGAAAAAATCGCACATCATGAAGAATTTTCTCAGAAAGATTCTTTCTAGTGTTTATCTGAGGATATTTCCGTTTTTAATGTACACCTCAACGTGCTCCCAAATATCACTTTGCAGATTTTACAAAAACAGTTGTAGCAAACTGCTCCATGATAAGAAAGGTGTAACCTTATGAGGTGAATTCACATATCATATAGAAGTATATCAGAAGGCTTCTTTCTAGTTGGTATCTTAGCATAATTCCTTTCTCACCAAACGCTTCAATTCAATCCAAAATATCCCTTCTCTAATTCCCCCAAAACAGTGTTACCAAACTGCTCCATGAAAAGAAAGGTGTAACTCTGGGAGATGAACTCACACATCACAAAGCAGTTTCTCAGAAAGCTTCTTTCTTGTTTATATCTGAGGATATTTCCTTTTCACTGCAGGCCTCAATGTGCCCCAAATATCCCTTTGCAGATTCCACAAAAAACAGTGCTAGCAATCTTCTCAATGAAAAGAACAGTGTAACTCTGTGACATGAATTCACACATCACAAACAAGTTTCTTAGAAAACTTCTTTCTAGTTTTTATCAGAAGATATTTCCTTTGTCACCATAGGCATCAAGGTGATTCAAAATATCCCTTCTCAGATTCCCCAAAAGCAGTGCTACCAAACTTCTCCATGAAAATAGTGGTGTAAGTCTGTGAGATGAACTAACAAATCACAAAGGTGTTTCTCAGAAACTTTCTTTCTAGTTTTTGTCTGAAGATATTCCCTTTGTCAAAATAAGCTTCAATGTGCTCCGAAATATCCCATTGCAGATTCCAAGAAAACAGGTGTAGCAAACAGCTCAATGAAAAGAACAGTGTAACTCTGAGAGATGAATTCACACATCACAAAGCAGTTTCTCAGAAAGCTTCTTTCTAATTTTCATCTTCATCTGAGGATATTTCCTTTTTCACCATAGACCTCAATGCGCTCCCAAACATTCCTTTGCAAATTTCATGAAAATAGTGTTAGCAAACTGCTCAATTTTAAGAAAGTTGTAACTCTGTGAGATGAAGTCACACATCACAATGAATTTTCTCAGACGGCTTCTTTCTTGTTTTTATCTGAGGATATTTCCTTAGTAACTATAGGCTTCAATGTGATGCAAAATATCCCTTCTCAGATTCCTCAAAAACAGTGATTCCAAATGGCTCCATGAAAAGAATCCTGCAACTCTGTGAGATGAATTAGCACATCACAAGGCTGTTTCTCAGAATGCTTCTTTCTAGTTTTTACATGAGAACATTTCCTTTGTCACCATAAGCTTCAAGGCGCTCCAAAATATCCAGTTGCAGATTCCAAGAAAACAGTGTTAGCAAACTGCTTCATGAAAAGAACAGGGAAACTCTGTAAGATGTATTCAGACATCACAAAGCAGTTTCTCAGAAAGCTTCTTTCTATTTATTACCTGAGAATATTTCCTTTGTCACCACACGCTTCAATGCAATTCAAAATATGTCTTCTCAAATTCCCCAAAAACAGTGCTACCAAACTGCTCCATGGAAAGGAGGTTGTACCTCTGTGAGGTGAATTCACACATCAGAAACAAGTTTATCAGAAGGCTTCTTTCTAGTAATTATCTGAGGATAATTCCTTAGTCACCACAGACTTCAATGGGATCCAAAATATCACTTCTCAGATTCCCCAAAAACAGTGCTACCAAACTGCTTCATGAAAAGAACTGTGAACTCTGTGAGATGAATTAGCACATCACAAAGCAGTTTCTCAGAATGCTTCTTTCTAGTTTTTTTCTGTGGATATTTTCCTTGTCACCATAGGCTTCAATGAGATCCAAAATATCCCTTCTCAGATACCTCAAAAACAGTGCTACCACACTCATCCATGAAAATAAGAGTGTAACTCTTTAAGATGAATTAACACACCATAAGGTGGTTTCACACAAAGTTTCTTTCAAGTTTTTTTCTGAGGATATTTCCTTTGTAAATGTAAGCTTCAATGCACTCTGAAATATCCCTATGCAGATTCCAAGAAAACAGTGGTTGCAAACTGCTCAATGAAAAGAACAGTGTAACACTGTGAGATGAATTCATACATCACAAAGCAGTCTCTCAGCAGTTTCTTTCTAGCTACTATCTGAGGATATTTTCTTTTTCACTATAGGCCTCAATACTAGTCCAAATATCCCTTTGAAGATTTCACAAAAACAGTGTTAACAAACTGCTCCATGGAAAGAAAAGTATAATTCTGTGAACTGAAATCACACATCACAAAGCAGTTTCTCAGAAAGCTTGTTTCTTGTTTTTATCTAAGGATATTTCCTTAGTAACCATAGGTTTCAATTAGACTCCAAATATCCCTTCTCAGATTCCCCAAAAACAGTGCTACCAAACTGCTCCATGAAAAGAATCATGTAACCTTTTGAGATGAATTAACACATCACAAAGCGGTTTTTTCAGAATGATTCTTTCTAGTTTTTATATGAGGATGTTTCGTTTGTCACCGTAAGCTTCAAGGTGCTCCAAAGTATCACATAGAAAATTCCAAGAAATCAGTGTTAGCACACTTCTCAATGAAAAGAACAGTGTAACTCTGTGAGATATATTCACACATGAGAAAACAGGTTCTCAGAAACCTTCTTTCTATTTTTTTCTCAGGATATTTAATTTTTCACTACGCACCTGAATGCATTCCAAAACTATCCCTTTGCAGTTTCCATGAAAAGAGTGTTAACAAACTGCTCCATGAAAAGAAAGGTGTAGCTCTGTGAGATGAATTCACACATCACAAAGAACTTTCTCAGAAATCTTTCTATTTTTTTATCTGAGGATATTTCTTATGTCACCATAGGCTTCAATGTGCTCCAGAATATCCTATGAAAGAATCCATGAAAACACTGTTACCAAACTACTCAATGAAAAGAACGTTTTCTCTCTGTGAGATGAATGAACACATCACAGTGCGGTTTCTCAGAAAGCTTCTTTCAAGTTTTTATATGAGGATATTATGTTTGTCACCAGATGCTTCAATGCACTCTGAAATATCCCATTGCAGATTCCAAGCAGTGTTAGCAAACTACTCAATGAAAAGAACAGTGTAACTCTGTGAGATGAATTCACGCATCACAAAGAACTTTCTCAGAAAGCTTCTTTCTAATTTTTCTGAGGATATTTCCTATGTCACCATAGGCTTCAATGAGATCCAAAATATCGCTTCTCAGATTACCCAAAAACAGTACTATCAAACTGATCCATTGAAAGCCTCATGTAACTCTGTGTGACGAATTCACACATCACAAAGCAGTTTCTCAGAAAGCTTCTTTCTAGTTTTATCTGAGGATTTTCCTTTTGCATCACATTCTTCAATGTGCTCTGGGATATCCATCACACATTCCATGAAAAAAGTTTTAGCAAACTTCTCAAAGAAAAGAACAGTGTAATTCTGTGAGATGAATTGACACGACATGAAGAAGTTTCTCAGAATGATTCTTACTAGAGTTTATCTGAGCATATTTCCTTTGTCACCCTAGTCTTCAATGCAATCCAAATTATCCCTTCTCAAATTCCCCAAAAACATTGCTACCAAACTTCTGCATGAAAACAATCATATACCTCTGAGAGATAAATTCACAAATCAAAAAACAGTTGCTCGGTAAGCTTCTTTCTAGTTTTTGTCTGAGGATATTTCCTTTTTCACCTGTTGCCTCAATGTGCTCATGAATATCCCTTTGTACATCCCAGGAAAATAGTGTTATTAAAGTGATCCATGAAAAGAAAGGTGTAAACCTTTGAGACGAATTCACACATCACAAAACAGTTTCACAGAAAGCTTCTTTTTGATTTTTATCTGAGGATATTTCCTTTGTCACTATAGGCTTCAATGTGCTTCCAAATATCCTATTGCAGATTCCTCAAAAACAGTGTTATCAAACCACTCAATGAAAAGAGGAATGTAGTACTGAAAAATGAATTCACACATCAGAAAACTGTTTCTCTGAAAGCTTCTTTCTAGTTTTTATCTGAGGATATTTCCTTTTACACTATAGGTCTCATGGTGCTCAGGAATATCCCTGTGCAGATTCCATGAAAACAATGTTAGGAAACTGCTCCATGAAAAGAAAGGTGTAAATCTGTGAGATGAATCCACACATCACAAAGCAGTTTATCAGAAAGCTTCTTTCTAGTTTTTATCTGAGTTTTTCCTATGTTACCATAGGCTTCAATGCGATCCAAAATATCCCTTCTCAGATTCCCGAAAAACACTGCTACCAAACTGCTCCATGAAAGGAAACGTCTAACTCTGTGAGATTAATTCACAAATCGCAAAGCAGTTTCTCAGAAAGCTTCTGATTAGTTTTTGTCTGAGGATAATTCCTTTGTCACCATAAGCTTCAATGCACTCTGAAATACTCCACTGCAGATTCCAATAAAACAGTGTTAGGAAACTGCTCAATGAGAAGAACAGTTTAACTCTGTGAGATGAATTCATACATCACAAAGGAGTTTCTCAGAGAGCTTCTTTTCGGTGTTTATTTGAGGATATTCCTTTTTCACTACAGGCCTGAATATGCTCCTAAATATCCCTTTGCAGATTCCCTGGAAACAGTGTTAGCAAACTGCAGCATGGAAAGAATGGTGTAACTCTGTGTGATGAATTCAAACATTACAAAGAACTTTCTCAGAAAGCTTCTATCTAATTTTTATCTGGTGATATTGCCTTTGTCACCCTAGGTTTCAATGCTATCCAAAATATCAGTTCTCAAATTAACCAAAAACAGTGCTACCAAGGTGATCCATGAAAAGAGTCGTATAACTCAGTGAGATAAATTAACATAGCGTGAAGCAGTTTCTGAGGAAGATTCCTTCTAGTTTTTATCTTAGGTTATATCCTTTGTCACCATAATGTTCAATGTGCTCTGAAATATCCCATTTCAGATTGCAAGAAAACATTGCTAGAAAACTGCTCAATGAAAAGAACAGTGTTACTCTGTGAGATCAATCCACACATCACAGAGCAGTTTCTCAGAAAGCTTCTTTCTAGTTTTATCTGAGTTTTTCCTTTGTCACCATAGGCTTCAATGTGATCCAAAATATTCCTTCTCAGATTCCCCAAAAACAGCACTAACAAACTGCTTCAGGAAAGGAAATTGTAAATCTGTGAGATGAACTCACAAATCAGAAAGCAGTTTCTGAGAAAGCTTCTTCCTAGTTTTTGTCTTAAGATATTTCCTTTTTCACTATATGCTTCAATGTGCTCCAAAATATCCTATTGCATACTCCATAAAAACAGGGTTAGCAAAATGCTGAATGAAAAGAACGTTGTAACTCTTTGAGAAAAATTCGCATCACAAAGCAGTTTCTCAGAAAGCTTTCCAGTTTTTATCTGAGGATATTTCTTTTCTCACCATAGACTTCAAGGCACTCCAAAATATCCTTTTGCAGATTCCACAAAAACAGTGTTAGCACACTGCTCAATGAAAAGAATGGTGTAATTCTGTGAGATGAGATCACATCACAAAGCAGTTTCTAAGAAAGCTGCTTTCTAGTTTTTATCTGATATTTACTTTTTCACCAGAGGCCTCAGTGCACTCCCAAATATCCATTTGCAGATTCCACGAAAACAGTGCTAGCAAACTGCTCTATGAAAGAATGGTGCAACACTGTGAGACGAAATCACACATCACAAAGAATTTTCTCAGAAAGTGTCTTTCTAGTTTTTATTTGAGGATGTTCCTTTGTCACCATAGGCTTCAATGCAATCCAAAATATCGCTTCTCAGATTCCCCATAAACAGTATCACCAATCTGATCCATGAAAACAATCATGTAACTCTGTGAGATGAATTCACAAATCACAAAACAATTTCTCAGAAAGCTTCTATCTAGTTTTTATCTGAGGATATTTCCTTTGCCACAATAGACCTCAATGCGATCCAAAATATACCTTCTCAGATTCCCAGAAAACAGTGCTGTCAAACTGATCCATGAAAGGAATCATGTAACTCTGTGAAATGAGTTAGCACTTCACAAAGCTGCTTCTCAGATAGCAGTTTTCTAGTTTTTATGTGAGCATACTTCCTTTGTCACAATAAGCTTCAATGCACTCCAAAATAGCCCATTGCAGATTCCAAGAAAACAGTGTTAACAAACTACTCAATGAAAAGTACAGTGTAAATCTGTGAGATGAATTCACACACCACAAAGCAGTTTCTCAGAAAGCTTCTTTCTAGTTTTTATCTGAGTATATTCTGTTTTTCACTACAGACCTCAATGCGGTCCCAAATATTAATGTGCAGATTCCATGAATATAGTGTTAGCAAACTATTCAATGAAAAGTATGGTGTAACTCTATGAGATGAATTCACACATCACAAAGTAGTTTCTCGGAAAGCTTCTTTCTACTTTTTATATGAGGATCTATCCTTTGTCAACATGGACCTCAAAGTACTCCCAAATATCTCTTTGCAGATTCCACGAAAACAGTGTACACCAACTTCTCCATGAAAGGAAAGTATTACCTCTGTGAGATGAATTCACACATCACAAAGAACTTTCTCAGAAAGTTTCTATCTTGTTTTTATCTGAGGATATTTCCTTTGTTACCATAGGCTTTGATGTAATCCAAAATATCCTCTGTCAGACTCGCCAAAAAGAGTGCTACCATACTGCTCCTTGAATAGAATCATGTAACTCTGGGAGATGAATTAACACATAACAAAGCGGTTTCTCAGAAAGCTTCTTTCTAGTTTTTATACGAATGTATTTCCTTTGTCAACATAAGCTTCAATGTGCTCCAATGTATTCTATTGCATATTCCTAGAAAACAGTGTTAGCAAACTGCTCAATGAAAACAACAATGTAACTCTGTGAGATGAACACATACAGCACAAAGAATTTTCTCATTAAGCTTCTTTCTGGTTAAAATCAGAGGATGTTTCCTTTTTCACCATAGGCCTTAGTGCATTCCCAAATATCCCTTTGCAGATTCCATGAAAACAGTGTTAACAAACTTCACACAACAAGAAAGGTGTAACTCTGTGAGATGAATTCACATATTGGAAAGAAGTTTCTCTGAAAGATTCTTTCTAGTTTTAGTCTGAGGATCTTTCCTTTGACACCATAGACTTCAATGAGATCCAAAATATCCCTTCTCAGAATCCCCCAAAACAGGGCTACCAAACTGCTCCATGAATAGAAAGGTGTGACTCTGTGAGATGAATTCAGAAATCACAAACTAGTTCCTCACAAAGCTTCTTTCTAGTTTTTATCTGAGGATATTTCCTATGTCAACATAAGGTTCAATACACTGCAAAATATCCCATTGGAGATTCCAAGAAAACAGTTTTAGCAGACTGCTCAATGAAAACAACAGTGTAACTCTGTGGGATGTATTCACATATCCCCAAGCAGTTTCTCATAAAGCTTCTTTCCAGTTTTTGTCTGAGGATATTTCCTTTGTCACCATAGGCTTCAATGCACTCCCAAATACCCTATTGCAGACTCCACTGATACAGTGTTATCAAACGGCTCAAAAAAAAGCCTGGTGTAACTCTGTGAAATGAATTCATCCATTGTAAAGCAGTTTCTCAGAAAACTTCTTTGTAGTTTTTATCTGATGATATTTTCTTTATCACCATTGGCCTCAAAGCGCTCCCAAGTGTCCCTTTGCAGACTCCATGAAAAGTGTGATAGCAAACTGCTCCATAAAAAGAAATGTGCAACTCTGTAAAATGAATTCACAAATAACAAAGAGCTTTCTCAGATAACTTCTTTCTAGTTTTTTTCTGAGGATATGTCCTTCATCACCATCGGCTTCAATGCAATCCAAAATATCCCTTCACAGATTCCCCAATAACAGCGCTACCAAACTGGTACATGAAAACAATCATGTAACACTGTGAGNAGTTTTGTCTGAGGATATTTCCTTTGTCACCATAGGCTTCAATGCACTCCCAAATACCCTATTGCAGACTCCACTGATACAGTGTTATCAAACGGCTCAAAAAAAAGCCTGGTGTAACTCTGTGAAATGAATTCATCCATTGTAAAGCAGTTTCTCAGAAAACTTCTTTGTAGTTTTATCTGATGATATTTTCTTTATCACCATTGGCCTCAAAGCGCTCCCAAGTGTCCCTTTGCAGACTCCATGAAAAGTGTGATAGCAAACTGCTCCATAAAAGAAATGTGCAACTCTGTAAAATGAATTCACAAATAACAAAGAGCTTTCTCAGATAACTTCTTTCTAGTTTTTTTCTGAGGATATGTCCTTCATCACCATCGGCTTCAATGCAATCCAAAATATCCCTTCACAGATTCCCCAATAACAGCGCTACCAAACTGGTACATGAAAACAATCATGTAACACTGTGAGATGAATTAACATATCACTAAGCAATTTATCAGAAAGCTTTTTTCTAGTTTTATATGAGAATATTTACTTTGTCACCTTAAGCTTTAATGTGCTCCAAAATATCCCATTGCAGATTCCAAGAAGTCATGGTTAGCAAACTGCTCCATGAAAAGAACAGTGTAGCTCTGTGCGTTGATTCAAACAACACAAAACTGATATTCAGAACGCTTCTTTCTAGTTTTTCTGTGAGGGTATTTCCTTTTTTCTTTGTAGGCCTTAATGCACTCCCAAATATCCCTTTACAGACTCCACAAAAACAGTGTAGGCAAACTGCTCCATAAAAAGACAGGTGTAACTCTCTGACATGAATTCACACATCATAAGGAACATTCTCAGAAAGCTTGTGTCTAATTTTTATCTGAAGATATTTCCTTTGTCACCATAGGCTTCAATGCAAACCATAATATCCCTTCTCAGATTCCGCAAAAACAGTGCTATCAAACTGATCCATGAAAAGAATCATGTAACTCTGTGCAATGAATTCACAAATCACAAAGCAGTTTCTCAGAATGTTTCTTTCTAGTTTTTGTCTGAGGATATTTGCTTTCTAACAATAAGCTTCAATGCGCTCCTAAATATCCCATTGTAGATTCCCAGAAAACAGTGTTAGCAAACTGCTCAATGAAAAAAACAGTGTAACTCTGTGAGTTGAATTCACACATCACAAAGCAGTTTCTCAGAAAACTTCTTTTTTTGTTTTTCTATGAGGATATTTCCTCTGTCACCATAGTCTTCATTGCAGTCCCAAATATCCTATTGCAGACTCCATGAAAACAGTGTTATCAAACGTCTCAAAGAAAAGAATGGTGTAATTCTGTGACAAGAATTCACCAAAACAAAGCAGTTTCTCAGAACGCTTCTTTGTAGTGTTTATCTGAGAATATTTCCTTTGTCTCCATGGGCCTCAATGCACTCCCATATATACCTTTGAAAATTCCACGAGGACAGTGCTATCAAACTGATCCATGAAAAGAATCATTTAACTCTGTGAGATAAATACAAAATCACAATGCAGTTTCTCGGAATGATTTTCTCGTTTT
>NW_016806086.1:0-8061 GCF_001698545.2 Rhinopithecus bieti
AAGGAAAAAAAAGGAAATGTGGCACATATACACCACATGGAATACTATGCAGCTATAGAAAAGAATGGGTTAATGTCCTTTGCGGGACATGGATGAAGCTGGAAACCATCATTCTGAGCAAACTGTCGCAAGGACAGAAAACTAATCATCTCATGTTCTCTCTCATAGGTGGGAATTGAACAATGAGAACACTTGGACACAGGATGGGGAACATCACATGCCAGGGCCTGTCGTGGGGTGGGGGGAGGTGGGAGGCATAGCATTAGGAGATATATCTAATGTAAATGACGAGTTAATGGGTGCAGCACACCAACATGGCACATGTATACATATGTAACAAACCTGCACGTTGTGCACATGTACCCTAGAACTTAAAGTATAATGATAATTAAAAAAAAGAAAATGTGCCACATATTCACCATGGAGTACTATGCAGCCATAGTAGCCCCTCTTTGCAATTTCTAAGATTAATCAGAAGCTTATAATTTTATGCCAGCTGGCAAGGATACCACCACAATTATGTTGCATACAGTCCAAGGTGTGGCTTTTCCTATCACTCTAGAAAACATAAGAAACCTTGGCAGTGTCCATGTGTTGCTAATTCTGCAAGTGTGTAGAATGCAAGAGTTGTGGGTTCATGGCAGTCTCCACTTAGATTTCAAAGGAAGTTGTAGACAGCCTGGGAATCCAGGCAGAAATTTGTCCTCAGGAGCAGAGCCATTGCCCATTGGAGCCATGTGAGTGGGGCATCCTCTGAGATGCCAGAGGACCACCTGGGCAACTGGTGGGCAACTCCAGCCTGGGGAAACTGCAGGAAAATAAAGTACTCTAACTCATGATGAGAGCTGCTGGGTGGACTGAGCTTAGATAAATCATAGGGATGGGGTTTCCTGAGGCCTTGAGAGCCCTACCCCCACCCCGGTGTGACCAAGATGTGAAACATGGAGTCGAAGAAATTGTTATGTTGCCTTTGAATTTAATATTGTTTTTCCTCCTGGGTTTTGGGCTTACTGGGTGAGCAGTTACCTCTTTCTTCTTGCCTATGTTTCCCTTTTGGAATGTGAATATCAATTCTATACCTATCCCACCATTGTATTTTGATAGTGCATAGCTTGATTAATTTCATAGAGTTATAGCTGGAGGGAAATTTGTCTCATGAATCATATCTTGAGTTTCAGCCATGACAGATTTAGAGGAGACTGGATTTAGAACTTTTGAACTGATGCTGGAACAAATTAAGGCTTTTGTGGCTACTGAGGTGATATTAATGTATTTTGCATATGATAAGAAGGTACATTTTGGGGGATAGATCTTAAATGCTAGTGTTTAAATGTGTCCCTTAAATTTCATGTGTCGGAAACATAATTTTCAATGCAATAGTGTTAAGAGGAGAGAACTTAAAAGGCGATTCGGTCATGAGGGTACTCCCGTCATGAATAGACTAATGTTGTTATTGGAGGAGTGTGTTAGTTACACTGGGAGTGAATTTCTGGTAAAATAATAAATTTGGAGTCCATTTCTCTCTTTCTCACCCAAGTGATGCCTTCTAACATGTTGCGATGCATCAGGAAGGTAATTGAGAGGTGGGATCTCTTAATCTTGGATTTTTCAGCCTTAAGAACCAGAGCCAAATAAATTTGTATTCATTATAAATTGCCCAGTCTGGTACTCTGTTATAGAAACATGTAAAAAACTGTGACACACGGTTTCTGAGTAAAATTTGGATGTAATTTCTATCTTTGCTTTTCTATAAGTAAGGTGTTTTTTCTCTCTGACTTATTTCAAGATTTTTTCTTCATCTTTGATTTTAATGAAGCTTAAATATGGTAAGTCTAGGTGTGGGTTTTTTTTTTTTTTTTTTGACATTTATCTTGCTCGGTGTTCTCTGAACTTTTGAGATCTGTGGTTTTGCATCTGACATTGATTTCAGGAAATTCTCTGTCGTTATTGCTTCACATATTGCTACTTTTCCTTTCCTTTCCTTTTTTTTTCTGGTATTCCCATTCTATGTAAGTTACACATTTTAGTTTTTGGATATTTGGGGAGTTTTTTATAGTGGTTCAATATTTTGTTTACGTTTGAAAATTGTTATTGTCATGTCCTCAGAGCTAAGAGACTGTTTTTTCAAAAATGTAGAGTTCACGAATGAGCCCATAAAAGTCATTATTTCCATTACAGTATTTTTCATCTCTAACATTTCCTTTGGTTCTTAGAATTTCCATCTCTCTGCCGACAATATTTATCTGTTCTTTCATATTTTCTACTTGGTAATGTTAAATGTGATTAACATATTACACATAGACTTAAACAATTTATATTCTGATAATTTCAACATTTCTACCATATCTGACTCCTGCTCTGATACTTGTTCAGAATCTTCAAAATTGTATTTTTTCTTTCACTTACAATGTCTTGTTATTTTTTGTTGAAAGGTGGACATGACACAAGTTTATGTAACAAACCTGCACTTGTACTCCTGAACATAAAATAAAAGTTAAAAATAAAGACTTTTTTATTTTATCTGTGTTTAGCTTTTGCTTGTTCTTAGGATGAGGTGGCGACTTTCTAAACTGCAACATGCTGAAAAAACTGCGAAACCAGAAGTGGACAGTATACTTTTGGAATACTTTTGATAGTAAAAAATACTAATAGAAATACAATAGAAACTTCATTTCATTTGATAAATTGCATTTTCTATTACCTTATTTGAAAATCATAAGCAAAGGAGTATGTCTAACCCACCTACACACCCTTAGGAGTGCCTTTTAAGTTTTACCTTTAGTTACAATCCCTTATAAAAGCCCATTTTTTTTCTGTCTTCAGGAATTTCTCCAAGTGTGTTCCTTGGACACCCTTATGTGTTCTGATTGATCACTGTGGCTGCTTCTGCTTTGCTTCACTTTGGTTTTTGTTCTCCACATATTTTCTTGGACTTGACAGTTGAGAGTTGGTTAAGTCCAAGGCTTTCCTTTTTTCAAAATGTTCACTCCACTGGATGGTCTCAGCTATACGCCTGCATGTGTGATGCACTAAAAAATCAATTCTTTGCCTGAAGAGACTTAGAAGAGTAGATTTTCTTTTAGATAGTTATTTTTAAATTTTTATTATTTCCAGAAGGTGACAGTTTCCCCGTTTTTCCAGTACTCAATTCTGGCAAGCCCAGATGTCCTGCATTCTGGCCCTGTTCTCTATCCCACAGTCTATTTCTTGTTTCCTCCACTGCCCCTCTTTCCAATTCCTAAGATTAATCAGAAGCTTATAATTTTATGCCAGCTGGCAAGGATACCAGATTCGTTCAGCTGCTGGCACAGTGGCTACCAATGTATTATTGCACCAAACCACTTATTCCTTTAGCCAAACAGCTCCCTCCAGTATTGGAACTCAAATTTGAGAAGAGGTTAATAGAGATAATATTTTAATCAGTACTCCCTATTACTGGAATTTCTGTCCCAAGAAAAATTACCTAGTTACCTACTTGCATTGGCATCTTTGTTATTTTCTGACAGTTCTTGAACATGATACAGTAATCTTTATATTTTACAATAATGAGGTGGAGAAAAACAGTGCACTGGTGTGATTTGGATGTTTGCCCCTCCAAAGCTCATGTTGAGATGCTATCTTCAATGTTGTTTTCTACGGAGTCTCGCTCTATCGCCGGGGCTAGAGTGCAGTGGCCGGATCTCAGCTCACTGCAAGCTCCGCCTCCCGGGTTCCCGCCATTCTCCTGCCTCAGCCTCCCGAGTAGCTGGGACTACAGGCGCCCGCCACCTCGCCCGGCTAGATTTTGTATTTTTTTAGTAGAGACGGGGTTTCACCGTGTTAGCCAGGATGGTCTCGATCTCCTGACCTCGTGATCCGCCCGTCTCGGCCTCCCAAAGTGCTGGGATTACAGGCTTGAGCCACCGCATCGGGCCCATTATCTTCAACGTTGAAAGTGGGGTCTAGTGAGAGGTGTTGGATCATGGGGGTGGATTCTTTATGAAAGGCTTAGAGCCATCCACTTGCTAATGAGTGATTTCTCATTCAGTTAGTTCTGTGAGATCGGATTGTTTAAAAGAGCCTGGCAGCTCATCCCTTTCTCTCTCTCTTGCCCCCTCTCTCACCATGTGATATGCCTGCTCCCCCTTCACCTTCCATCATGAGTGGAAGCTCCCTAAGGCCTTCAACGGAAGCAGATGCCAGCACCATGCTTCCTGTACAGCCTGTAGAACTATGAGCCAGCTAAACCTCTTTTCTCTATAAATTACGCAGTCTCAGGTATTTATAGCAAAGTAAGAACAGACTAACATATACACCTTGTTTTGAACTGCTTGCGGGATTATTAACAGTGCCCCTTCTTTGTCCATCCAGTATCTACTTGAAGACCACTCAAGTCACCAATCAACATTAAATCATGCAGTTGGCTGTTTTTCTCAGTTGTAATATGATGAGTACAATTATCACACGGAAGGACACAGTTCTCCAGCTCTTCATTGAACTCAAGACTATAAGTATATTTGGCACACCATTAAATTAAAAAAAAAATCTTTTTTTGGTATACCCCTAAAAAAGTCATTACTTTTGAACGGAGACCTAATAACCTGGGGAAATCACTCCCATTGAGCAACACATAGGGGAGGCTTTCAGAGAGCCGACTCCAATCATTCACCACGATCTAACATCTGACATAGTTCACAAAAGGCAATTTAAAAATGATATTCATCATGGAGCTACTTCAGAATTCTCCACATAAACAGACTTGATCTCTTTCACCTGACTGCTGTTTTAACTCTCACATATAAGTGAGAACATGTGATATTTGTCTTTTTTTACCTGACTTATTTCACTTTGGAAAAAGACGTCCAGGTCCAGCCATGCTGCTACAAATAACATAATTTCATTTTTTAAATGGTCAAATATTAACAGTATTCTATTGTGTATAAATACTGTACTTTATTTATCCACTGATGGACACCGATTGATTCCACATCTTTTCTGTGGTGAATAGTGCTGCAACAAACACACAAGCTCAGGTGTCCCTTTTGAAGTACTGATATATTTTCCTTTGGGTAGATTCCCAGTAGTGGATTTGCTGGATCGAAGGGTAATTCTATTTTTAGTTTTTTGGGGAATCTCCATAACTGTTTTATGGTGGCTGTAACAGTTTACACTCCCACAAACAGTGTATAAGAGTTCCTTTTATTTATTTATTTTGTTTGTTGTTGCTGTTGTTATTGTTTTTGTATTTAAGATGATAGCCATTCTGACTGGGGTAATATGATTTGCATTTCTATGATGATTACTGATGTTGAGCATTTTTTCATATACTTCTTGGCCCCTTTTCTTCTTTTGAGAAATGTCAACTCATATTGTTTGCCAACTCAGTAACGGAATAATTTCTTCATTTATCATTGAGTTGTTTGACATTCTTGTGTATTCTGGATATTAGTCCCCTGCCAGATGAGTAGTTTGCAAATATTTTCTTCATTCAACAGGTGGTCTGCTGGTTCACTCTGTCGATTATTCTGCTGTACATGCAGACCAGTTCCAGGTTACCAAGCTGGCCCTGGCTACAAATCTCATTGCTCAGGAGAAACTGCAGCTACAGCATTTCTCCACATGCCCCAGGCTTGCAATGATGGAAAGCAAAGTTCCAGTTTCTACTGCTGAACAGCTATCTACAGTTCTGTCTGTGGAGTCCCCTACTCCACTCCAGAGCTAGTGCTCCAATCACTGGCCTGAAACAAAAATGCCTACACTGCCACAGTGTTGTATCACCAAACCATGTCTTACTTTGTACGTGCCCAGATTAAAAATAATGTCTTGCTATCAGTCTCAGGTCTGGGAAAATACCTGCAGTTTTTCCCAGTGTCTTCCTCTCTGTGCCTCCAAGACTTTGCCCATGTTAGCTCCAGGGCATGGGAAAAACAAAGTGCTCTCCCTCAGCCTGGGCTGCTTGGCTCCCCAGTGGAATGATGAGTCACAGTGGGAGCCTTTCTGCCGCCCTCACATCCTAGGGGATGTGACCTGGGGCGGGGAGTCACTCACTTTTAAAGCTGAATGCTGTTGCAATGTGTATTAATTAGAGTTCTCTAAAGGGATAGGACTAATAGGATATATGTACACTCGAAAAGGAGTTTATTAAGGATAATTGACTCACATAATCACAAGGTAAAGTCCCACCATAGGCTGTCTGAAAGTTGAGGGGCAAGAAAGCCAGTAGTGGCTCAGTCCGAGTCCCAGAACTCAAAAGTAGGGAAGCCAACATTATAGCCTTCAGTCTGTGGCTGAAGGCCCAAGAAACTCTGGCAAACCACTGGTATAAGTCCAAGAGTCTAAAAGCCAAAAAACTTGGGAGTCTGATGTTCCAGAGCAGGAAGCATCCAGAATTGGAGAAAGATTTAAGCTGGAAGGCTCAGCAAGTCAGCTTCTTCCACCTTTTCTGCCTGCTTTTCTAGCCACACTGGCAGTTAGTTGGATAGTGCCCACCCGCATGGTGAGTGGGTCTTTCTTCCCCAGTCCACTGATTCAAATGTTAATCCCTCTGGCAACACCCAGAAACACCTAGATACATCAAGAAACAATACTTTGCATCCTTCAATCCAATCAAGCTAACTCTTAATATTAACCATCACACATGGGCTGTTTGCCCATGTTTCCCCCTGAGATTTGGGGAGTCCTTCACAATTCTGTTGGATTCTCATTTTCCTTCTTGAATTAAATCTCAGAGAGTTAATCTTTATGCACTATATTGCTATTTCCAAGTGTCTGAGCCATGCTAAAGCCTCTAATCTGCCATCTTAATAGAAAATTTGTATCTTTTAAGTTGTAATTAATTTACATTCAATGTTATTATTGTTATGTGAGGTCTCGTTCCTGTCATATTATTAAGTTTTTTTCTGGTTGTTTTCTGTATCATTTTGTCTTTGCCTTTTCTTTATCATTGTCATTGTTGTTTGGTACATTTCTGTAGTGGTACCATTTTAGTCCTCTTTCTTATTCTTTTGTATGATTGCTTTTCCAGTAAGTTTTATACCTTTGTTTGCTTTCATGATGGTAAATGTCACCCGTTCACTTCCAGGTTTAATATTCTCTTCAGCATTTCTTGTATGGCCAGTATATTGGTATTAAATTCCCTCAGTGTTTTCCTGTCTGGAAAAGACAATTTCTTCTTCATTTGTGAAATCTAATTTTACTGGATAGAGTATTCTTGACTGACAGAGATTTTTTTTGTTGTTGTTTTTACTTCAGCATTTTGAATAAATCATCCCATCATCTTTTGGTCTGTAAGGTTTCCATTGAGTAATTTGATGTTAACATGATGGAACTTTCTTTATAGGTTACTTTATTATTTTCTCTTGGTGTTTTTCTACTTTGCTGTTTGATTTGAAGTGGTATGACCATAATCTGCTCTGGAGAAGACATTTTTGCATTGTAACTGCCTGGGAATGGCTGAGCCTCCTGTATCTGAATGTCTAAATCTCTTGCTAGAGTTGGAAAAGAAGTATCTATTATTTTGTTTAAAAGATTTTCTAAACTTTTTTCCCCTCTCTTTGCTCGTGGGGATACAGATGATTGTGTATTTAGTTACTTTACATTGTCGCAAACATTACAAAGGCTTTGCTTATTTTTTTATCTTTTCTTCTTTATTTTTTTCTGATTGCATTATTTCAAAATACCTATCTTCAAGTTTTCAGGTTATTTTTCCTTCCTGATCTAATAATCCACTGTTGAAGCTTTCTAATGTTTTTTATTTCTTTCAATAAACTTCAATTCAGTAACTTTTATTCGTTTCTATAAAAATATGTATTTATTTCATAAATTTCAACTTTATGATATGAAATTTTTTCTTTTTTTCTTTCTTTCCTTATTTATTTATTTATTTATTATTATTATTATACTTTAAGTTCTAGGGTACATGTGCATAACATGCAGGTTTGTTACATATGTACACTTGTGCCATGTTGGTGTGCTGCACCCATCAACTCGTCAACACCCATTAATTCATTATTTAAATCATGTATAACTCCCAATGCAATCCCTTCCCCCTCATGATAGGACCCAGTGTGTGATGTTCCCCTT
>NW_016806087.1:0-30201 GCF_001698545.2 Rhinopithecus bieti
TTACACTCTGCATCTGTAGCCATATGTCCCGAACCTGTGAGCTTACAATTTCTCCATGCTCACAATTCTTTATCCACAATTCAGAAATCCAAAAGCTCTAAAACTCAGGCTTAA
Organism: Rhinopithecus bieti; assembly: GCF_001698545.2. Taxonomy (NCBI): domain Eukaryota; kingdom Metazoa; phylum Chordata; class Mammalia; order Primates; family Cercopithecidae; genus Rhinopithecus; species Rhinopithecus bieti. The sequence goes on from NW_016806087.1 coordinate 115, forward strand.
AAAATTTTTTTGTTGTCAAAATCTGACCTAAATGGTTGTCAGACCATTTAAAATCTTTTTTCTACTTAGTTTTAAAATTCACACATTTTGCTGTATAAATAACAACGTGGTTGATTTTACATTGTTGCTCCTGGCCCTACTGGAGGGTATTGTGTAATATATGGTGTGTGTGTCTCCTTACCTTTCTGGAATCAAAAAATTCTAAATTCTGAAACATATCTGCTCTCAAGGGTTTTTCTTAAGAAATTGTAGACTTGTAATAAATATCTTACCTGAAGGCCCAGGCAGAAATAGCTCCCTTCTTGCCTGTTTATGGTTTCTGATTTGACTTTCTAATATTATTTTTAATGATTTTGATGCATATGCATTTTTAGTATGAGTTCTCAAATTTTTTGGCAATAGAGGTCCCCTAACAGGATCCACACTAATCCTTGCCCGTGTGTAATACCTTCCTATATTAAGTCAGAGCTGCTCTGTGTGCCCATATAAAATATAGACAGACGTGAAGATGTGAGACTTTGGAGGCTAGGTTAGAAAAGGCATTTTAGCTTCTGCCTTGGTCTCTTGAATCTCTCTGCTTCTGGGGGAAGCCAGCTTCTATGTGGTGAAGACACACAGAGCTGCAAGGAGAGGCCCAAAAGGAGAGGAGCAAATTTGCCAGCCACATGAGCAAGATGTCTGGAAGTGGATCCTCCAGCCCCAGTCAAGCTTTCAGATGATTGTAGTCCTTACATACACCTTGACTGCAAAGTTATGAGACACCCTGAGTCACAACTGCCCAACTAAGCCTCCCCCATATACATGATCCCCAGAGATTATGAGAATAATATGTGACTATTATCCTTTTAGCCACTAAGCTTTTGGGTGATTTGTTATGCAGAAATAAATAACTAAAACAATGAGTAATAACTAATAAATAATGGATTAATAAAAAAATCTACAGTTTGGAAAACTGTTTTCTGTGGAGCCCCAAAACTAATATAGTGTGTTATTTAATTTTTGAATTTTATTTCCTGCATAATTTGCATATTGACTTAATCTGGTATTTTATGTATTTAATATTTTGCCCCTTTTTTCCTTTCTTTGTCTCATAGAACTGCTGTTATAATCAAATTCTTATAAAACCTCTTATGTTGGGACTATTGTGATTAGGTTTCAGAAATAGTTTTGTATTGACTATTTATTACTGTGTAACAAGCTACCCCAACACTCAGTGTTTTAAGACAATGACAATTTACTGTATCTCATGACTCTACAGATTGGGCAGTTCTACTGGTCTTGCTCAGACTCCCTCACAGAGCTCGTTCTACTGGAGCTGGAGAGTCTAAGATGGTGTCACTGTCATGTTTGGGACCTTGACAGGGATGATTGCAAAGGTAGGACCTCCTTCTTCACATAGTCTCTCCTTGGCATTTAACCCCAAGATTTTTTCCATGGTGGCTAGGTCCTAACAGAGCAAAAGTAGAAGCTCTAAGGAGTCTTGAGGTCAAAGGTCTGGAACTTTCACTGTGTCACCTCTATTATATTCTAAAGGTCAAAGCAAGTTACAAAATCAGCCCAGATTCAAAGGGGTGAGGAAAAAGTCTCACCTTTCCATCAGAGAAACAGCAATATCACATTGAAAAAGGGGCACAGGCACAGGGAGAAGTGATTCATTGAGCCACATTATTATAATGATAAAGCACAAGCTTTATTAGGAGAGATATAAATCCTAAATTAAGATTCTAGTAGCTTGAATTCCTCAACACGGGCCAGAAGATTCAGAATGATTAAATTCATCAAACACACATATATTGAGAATCTACTGTGTGCTGGCTCTAGGAAAACAAATTATACAATTCCTTGCTTGAAGAAAGAAACATACTTATTCTTCTAGTTTCTTTAAATGCAGTTCATTAGGATCAAAAAATGAGGATTCTACATAAGCAAAGCAACCGGTATTTCTTGAGTGCTTTCTGTGCTTAGAATTCTACTATTTATGCCTGAGGTGCTTTGCTAGGAGATGAATGTGGCAGCTTCTGAGAGATACTGTTGCTCTCTGCAGATGCGTCTGTGGATCCCACACACTTGGCCATAACATCTGCCCTCAGGGTGTTTGATAGGGCACTGTAGTTCTGTTGGGCTCCACCTGCCTTTCCTCTTACACATTTTCCCATATGGCAAAGATGCCAGGAGTGAACTCTCATGGCTTAAAATAATTGGAGTAGGTGTCAGAGGGAGGTTATGGAATTGTCTGTTAGTACTTTATGTATAGAACAAAGTGTTGAGCTTTAGATTGTAGACACCTGAGTGAGACATAAGACATGAAATCATAGAGCTGAGAGAAGAAATGCGAGTTGTCTGGCTATCCCTCTCATTTAAAAGATAAGAAAATTGAGACTCAGGGACATTAAATGACATTAAAATATCTATTTAGCAGCAGTCCTGAAACTACAACCTAGGAATTATGATTTGCTCTCTGGTGTCATTTCAACTGGTTCTTGCCATTTTAAAGTCTTATCTCTCAAAGAAGAGAAATAATATCTAAGCGTCACTGAGATTTAACTTAGTATGTGCCAAGCAGTGTGCTAAACTTGGAGTTTCTCAAAGAATCCTCAACCAGAGAAGTGGGTGTTGTTAGTATTCCTACTTACAGGGAAGGAGAGCTTTAGGAACTTTCCCAAACTCCCAATAATAATTTCAGAGGCAAGTGTTCACCTAGGTGTTTTTACTCCAGAGTCTGTGCTCTGAATCATTGTGCCAGTCCTACCTACATTGTGGCAGGGTGATAATACTGAAGAACCCAGAGGAGGCTGGGAGCCTGCCGAGGTTCCCTGAAAAGTTTTCAGGTCCCAAGTAGGGGCACTAGAGAGAGGGGATGTGCTCCCCTGGGGCAGAACACAGCCTGGCTCATGGTGGAAGCTTAGGCTGGGTTTATTGAGTGAATGTTCAAATACCCCAGCTTACTGATGGACCAACAAGTCAGTGGAGTATGGATTAGGAATAGAATCTTTTCTTTCTTTTCTCTTTTCTTTCTTTCTTTCTTCCTTCCTTCCTTCCTTCCTTCCTTCCTTCCTTTCCTTCCTCCTTCCTTCCTTACCTTCCTTCCTTCCTCCTTCCTCTCCCCTCTCCTTCCTCTCCTGATCCTCTCCTTCTTTCTTCCTTACCCAGGCTGTAGCTGCAGTGGATGCAAATCTCGGGAACTCACTACAATCTCCTCCTCCTGGGTTCAAGTGTTCTCCTGCCTCAGCCTCCCAAGTAGCTGGGGTTACAGGCACCATGCCACCATGACGACTATGAATAGAATTTTTCTTTTGCTCTGACAGATATTGCTGCTAACAGTCTTGTCCTGAATGACATTAAAATCTAGCCATTCTATGGCACACATAACAGATCCTTTTACATAGTCTACTTCAGAAAATAATTTAGATTTGTGCAGCCATTTCATTCATTCACTAATGTTTCATTCAGTATTATATTTTTGAAATCAGTTGTGGCAGGAGACATTGTACTAGGCATTGAGCACTTCAGGGCTACACTTAGAGGCGTTTCTACTTTCCTTTTTAGCTCGTATTGTGTCACCTATTTAAAATGGTCATGATGCTTTCTTCTTTTTTGCTTGATGTGACAAGATTTGCACATTCTTATTTAAGTTCCACAGCACAAGTAAAATTAGAAAGTCATATGCTTCACATGATTTTAGGATCTGGCATTTTTTAGAGGGGATCCAGGAAAGAAGGAGCGTAAATCTAGCCCTTGGCCAATTGATTCAAAATCCTTGTTTTATTAGAGGCTAACTGATTTTAACAAAGCCACTGAGACATAATGGCTAACACATAAAATAAGTTTTTTCTTGTTCACATACAATTCTTAAGTGGGTTTTTCTGGTTGACTAGGTGAATCTACCTCCCAATGCTAATTGGGACACCCAGTTCTCTTCTAAGTTGTCCATCACATGTCCACATTTCAAGTAGCGAAGGAGGCAGAGCATGGACAGTCTACGTGTGAAGTTTTAGGGATTAACATGGGAGTGGCATACATGTTTCCAATTACCATTCCTTTGGCGAGAATCAATCACATCGTCAGAGTTAATTGTGAGGCTGGAAAATGTACACCGACACCATATTCCGAAAAGAGGCAATTGTTTGACGAACAACTGGCCAGTATCTGTCAAAGTGTTTATACAACCCACAACACACACACACCAACACACGTGGATCCTGTGAATTACCAGTATTTTTTGAAAAGAAGAAAAGGAGTGTAAAATCTTCGAGCTTATTTATTGTCTTAATACACTTACCCGCTTTTACCACCCATTCCTTGAATTTCACTGTACTTAGAATTTAAGTTTTTCATTTCATAAAATTAACAAAATTACATTAGCAAGTTTTTTTGAAATCTATATTCAGCCTTTTGTTTCATAATGAGAAATGAGGTCGAGAGGTTAAAATAACTTGCCTAAGATCCCACAATTGATAAAGCTAAGACTTTCAGAGGTTTCTTGATTTTCTCCTTTATCTTAATTTGAAATAATATCAATAACATATGCTCAAACCCTTGTTACCTGTTTTATATTTTAACCTTACACAAAACAATTTTGTCAAATTCATTTTGTGGAAAGTCTGCGAAGATTTGCAGAAAAAAATTATTTTTTTTTTTCTTGGCCAAAGAAGTTCTTAATATAACCTTTAGATGGCACAAGTTAGCTAAAATACAAGGCTTTTTTGTAGCTACAGTAATTATAGGAGGGTAAAGAAAAGTTTATGGAAAACTAGAGCATTGAATAATAATTTACTTAAAGTAGGGATGTAATCAGCAAAGTTTCCTTGCATTTAGAATCATTCTGAATGAGATTTTATATAAAAGAGGCAAATGTTTAGAAGATTTTTCAGAGGTCCTCTAATTGTGCCAATGTCAGGAATGACTAGAAATAAATGACTCTTGGGATAGATTTTGGGGTACAAATTGGAATTGGAGAAGCTTTTCCAAAGTGGATGGAATATAAGTCTGGGAGATAGGAAGCTTCTGTTTTCCACAAGTCCCCAAATATACAGGACAAGTTCTCTCTCAACTGGCTTATGCTACTTATTGCAGCTCCTCATTTGCTGATTATTTATCTCACCAGGGTGTTCTGAAGACCCATATGACAATGACTGAAAAGCTTTTTATCTACCTCTGTAGGACAGGGCTACAGTACAATACCGTGTGCTTATTAGGGCTATAGAAATTGTTTATAGAATTGAATTCTCCCACTTGATTTTCTTTTTCTCATTCCTGTGCCTTGGAGGAATAAGAAAAGAAAATCCTAGGTATTAATGAAAATGGTATTTACCTGGTGCCTCCTATGTTGACCTGTCCTCTTGTAGCCAGTGTGAGAAAATCTGCTCTTTCCTGAAATATAGTTCGGTTCTGAAGACAACAATTAGCTAAGGGAAAAAATCATACACAGAAGAGGCAATATAAAACCAAAACACTGAGTGATTGTATGCATAGTTAGTGCTTTTGCTGTGAGCATGAGCAATCAGTCATCATATACACCAAAAAAAGCAAAAATGCATTGAATTGAGGAAGGAGATAGTAAGTGTTCCTTTGGTATTCACTTAGAATGTGCTCTTTGTCCTTACTGTGTCTAATTTTCAAATTTCTATGATTAATGAGTGTTGGAATCTGAATTAGAGTTTGAGTATGCTAACTTCGTTTTTCCTGACAATGCCAGTTTTATGTAACAATGCGAAGGAGGCAAAGCAGATCGATGGTGTTCCTTGGCTCTGCATTATGATAGGTCCTTTCTCATTTTGGGTGATATTCCCATCCTCAGCTCACTCCCAGAAGTGAAAGTCTTCTTGTTCTTTTCCTATAATTCCTGACAAAACCCACTCTCTCACCCTTCATAATAAGGCATATGGGTCTGATGCTGGCCTCGACTGTTCCAGATATCCAGCAGGTTTTCAATTTTTTTTTCTCTTCTTTTCATAGGTGTTGAAGCAGGTTTTTAATTTTAACTGGTCAACTGGTCTAAACCACTTCCTAAGTCAAAGGTCTGTAGATGTACTGTTTTTGTAAAAATGTATGCATGATCATTATAAAAATTCAAATGATATAAATAACTACATCCCACATTCCATCTGCCAAAGATAACCACTACAAACACTTTGGTGAAAATTCTTCCTATTTGTATATACATGCATACATATGCACAAAAATGGGATATGAGGTGTTGCTGGTAAAATTGAAGCCCTCTATGAGGTAGCCTATCCTAGCAACTATGTAACTTGTTTTGCCTAATGGTAAGAGAGTTTGCATAAGGGTTCAGAAACTTAAAATACATTGTATTATACAATTATCTTCTGTGATTTAATGATTGTCTGTCTTAAATATTGTGAAATACAAATGGTTATTCCTGATGATTTTTATATTAGAATATAAATTGTCAGGACTAGAAAGTTTATTCATATTTTGGCACATATTCCTGCACAGTTTTTGGTGGAAGAGAACAGAGCACTTGCATTTTTGCCTTTAGGTCCTCACAAGGAGAAGTAGCAAAATATGATTCCTGTTGATTGTATGGGGAAAGAGGATTGATAGATGTTGGTTATAACTCAGTGATGAAGTGACTGGTTCACTTCAGTGATGAAACATCCGGGTTCTAATCTATTAGTCCATTCATATTAGGTCTCCTAGAACAAAAGTTTATTATCAAGGAACATTATGGCTTCACTATACTACTATTAAATTTCAAAACTTTGTTTACATTTTTGTATGGAAATATCTTCTGTAGGAGGTAGAATTCTGTATACCTGGTCTCTTGAATACTTTTCTCCCACTTCAAATACCTGATGGTTATTTTTGTCTTTCAGGTTTAGAATTTTTCCCCTCTCTTGTCTTTATTCTAATCTAGACCCACATATTTGTTCTCCTTTTTTCAACTCTGCAGAGTAAGAATTTTCATCTAAGTTACACAATTAGTAATTAGTAATGTGATTAACATACTGCCCAGCACTGTGAAGATTATGAGAAGAAGCAGTGCTGCTTAGTGGTTTAGCACTTGGGTTTTGGACTCAGGTTGCCTAGGTTTGTACACTGACTTTACTATTTATTAACTATGTGAACAAGGGCAATTTCACCTCTGTGAAGTGAAGATGACAGTAAAAGAAGTTCCATCAAAGATCGTTGATATAATTCATTGAGATAATCTTGTAAACCACTGAGCCCAGTTCCTGGTACATAATGAAGAGACAATAGTTGGTGTTATTTTTATTTACTACATACTTTATTAGTTATTACCAAAGATCATTAAACATGAAGTCTGTCCTAAACAAATTTACTGTCTAACTGAATTAATGTTTATACAAGCCACAAATAATAGAATAAAAATAATAAAGTGATATAGATTATGATATTGGCAACAAGACCTTTAAGGAGGAATTCATGGAGGATGCAGAGATTTGGCTGAGCCTTGAAAGGTAGATGGGATTTGGGTCTGCAAAAAAGGAAGGGAGACAAGATTCCCATGCACAGACAATGTGTATTATGGTTGTTTTTTCTTGAATATCAAGAGACTTGGGATTCTTCCATATTTTATAAAGAAGCTGCTTCTAGGGCTAGGTTCTGGCAAGACCAGGAACACTGTCGCTTCAGGGCCCCAGGGTTTGATGAATTTGTTCTGTGGGGATTAGTAGAGTAGATGAATGAGTAACAGAAATGGTAATTAAGCAATATGATAGGACAGACTGTGGCATAACAGTGATTAATGGGATGCCCCAGGTGAGCATAGAGGCACAAAGCAGAACTGAGAGCTCTTGGTGTACCAGAGAACTGTCATTAATCAGCATTACCTCATGCTTGAGAGTGGTTTTATTGAAATTATAAAATAGGTACTTAAAATAACATTAAAAGCACAATTTTAAACATGCACAATTGATTCTAGTGAAGTACTATGCCAGGGAAAAATTTCAACCTTCCAGAGGACTGTACCCCTAGAAAAAAAAAAAAATGCTGCGCTCCTCAAAGCTGAAAGTAGCCCATTGATGGAGTTTTGCTCTGCCAACTTTACCTTCTTAAAACTGTTCTTTTCATTGGAAACCACAGTAGAGACCAGCACAAACAGAAATGAAATCTTGGCAGTGCTTCTTCCTGCCTCATGTGCCTTGTAATGTCGCCTAAGCTCTCAGCCAAGGTTGGCTATTTCCTCCACATCAAATTGCAAGGAAGTGTGTAAAGGAAGAGGTTCTGGACAACACACAAACATCTGTTCAATTTGGGACAACCTATTGCATCTACAGATCAAAGAGAAAACATGAGGTTTGGGATTTGATAGTCGGGGAAAGGGATTAGGTCTTTCACCTTGAGCTGCTATGATGAGTTCATCCCAGTAGGGATGTAGTTCAGTATCAGGCACTCTAAATTAAGGGATTAGACAAGAGGTCAGCAACTAGTCAGGTACAGGTTGCTAGTTGGGTACCCTGCGATTCACGGATGAGCTTGAGTTTTAGAGAAGACCTTTCCAAACTCAGATTGGAAACCTGAGGGCAGGGAAAGCAACGTAGTCCAGAGCTGATGGACCTGACATGCCCTGGAGATCTTGGTGTCATGCCTAGAATACCTGGTAAGGCTTCCTCCTTCACCTACCCACTCATGATCAGCCCCACCCCGCCCTTAACTTGGTTCCCCCAAAGGGACTCTGATACCGATTCATCAGAATTAATTAAATAAGTGGGTACCCACCTTTCTCTCTTTTTGTATTAAAAAAAAAAGTTGTGACTTCATGCTCAACTAAAACAAGATGAAACAACACAAAACCAAGACGATTTGCCTTTTTTTTTTCCTGCAAAAAATCTTCTCTGGTCATGTTTAGATTACTACCTCATTAGAATTGCACTTTTTTTTTTTTTCGTTTTAATTTTGCTACAGCCCTGAGAGTAGGTTACATGGTGGTGCCCTGAAAGATAGGTCTAACTGCAACATGTGAATGTGAACCTTATTTGGAAAAAAGGCTTTTGCAGATGTAATTAAGTTGAGGATCTTAAGATGAAATCATCCTGGATAGTATGGGCCCTAACTCCAATGACAAGTGTCCTTATAAAAGAAGAGAAGAGGAGAAGACACGGATAAGAAGGAGGTCTAAAGAACAAGGCAGAGAATAGGAGTGACTGGCACTTATAAGCCAAGGAATGCCAAGGATTACCAGCAATCACTAGGAGCTAGAAGAGAAGCATGGAATGGATTTTCCCTTCAAGCCTCCAAAAGAAATCAAATCTTGCTGATAGCTTTATGTTAAACTCGTGGCTCCAAAAACTGTGAGAGAATACATTTCTGTTATTTTAAGCCACTACGTTTGTGATCATTTCTATGGCAGCCATAGAAAATACAACCTTGTAGAGTCTACATCAAGGAACAGTTTTAGTTGAAGGGACTCAGAAACTTGCTGACTTGCTGACCTTAGTACCCAGGGATGATCCTCTACAGTTCAAGCCTGATGTTGGGATTTCTGGAGTCAAGGGAGCAGACACCTTTGACATGGATGAATAGATGGATCACTCTCCCAGTTTTATTGCAGACCATGCTACGATACTGTTCTTTTTCTGAAACGAGTGGAAGCCTTTTATTGTACAACTCATGCCAACCAGCTTGGTATGATACATGTCAAATCAAATGAGTTTAAATGCTTTAATGGACAGCTAAAATACCATCTTAAAATGTAAAGTTGTTACATCTGCTAAAAGAGTACAATTCTGGAAACCACAGATAAGTGCCCTGAGCTCTGGTTTCATTAATCAGTAAAATATACAGTGAGCACATTCAAGTTCTCTGTCTTTCTGGGATTTACATTCTGTGAAGTCACTGGATTTGGAACAATAGACTTCATTTGACTTGGTTTACTCTTTCTTTGTTCCTCTCAGTTGATATAAAGATCTAGACTTGCAAAATGGATAAGAAAGAGGATGATGATTTGCTTTACACAACGGACCTTTGCTTTACAAAAGGATTAAATATATGGTTCATCCATTCAGCAAGTATTTACTGAGAATCTGTGTGACAGGTGCGATTCTATATCCTGAGGATTCAGGAGTGAACAAGGCACAGTTCCTATCCTCACGGAGCTTACTTTCTAATAGGAAAGACAGATGCTGAACAGATAAACAATCATATAAATTAATACACTGTGATATCAGACAATATTATGTAATATGAAGAAGTTCCTCCTCCCCCAATGCCAAGACATATTTTGATGGGAATTTTTTTTATCATTTATGATTTTTTTTTTTTTTAAACAAACCTTGGTTTCTCAGAAGGCAACAGCCTCCTAGTTGGTTTCCTAGTTTCTACTCTTGAACCCCTCATATCTGTTCTTCATCCAGCGGCCATAAACAAGGTGATGTCCCCTCACATCCCCTGTTTTGTCCTCCACTTAGAACGGAATCCACATTTCTACAAGATCTTGTGCTATCTGTCCCCCACATACCTCTCCCCTTGTTTCTTGCCAATGGCCCCACTGGTCACTTGTTCAGCCGCGTTTGTCTTTCCCTCAGTTCCTTCAGGATACACATGTAGCCTCCTCTGCTTTTAATGGTTTTCACTCCTTTCCCCCTTCAGTAGGTGCTTCTTGCTATCCCCCATCACATAAATCTATCACAGCATCTATCACAGATTGGAAATGTACACACACACACACACACACACACACACACACACACACAATTTGCACAGTAGTTCTCCCTTATTTATGGTTTCGCTTTCTGTGGTTTCAGTTACCTGCAGTCAACTGTGGTCTGAAAATATTAAATGGGAAATTCCAGAAATAAACTATTCATACGTCTTACATTGTGTGCCATTTTGAGTAGTGTGATAAAATCTCTCGCCATCCTGCTCCATCCTGCTTGGGCTGTGACTCATCCTTTTGTCCAGTGGATCTATGCTGTCTGCATTCCTCACCTGTTAGTCACTTAGCAGCCATCTAGGTAATCAGATTGGCAGATCATAAGAAGAAGGGTGAGTATAGTACAATAAGCTACTTGAGAGGGAGAGACAGACAGAGACCACATTTACATCACTTTTGTTATGGTATGTTGTTCTAGTTGTTCTATTTGATTATTAGTTATTGTTGTTAACTGTTAATGTGCCTAATTTATAAATTAAACTGTATCATAGGTATATACATAGAGGAAAAAAACCCGTAGTATATCTAGGGTTCAGTACTATCTGTGGTTTTTAGGCATTCCAGGGGTCTTGGGACTACTGTCTATTTATTTGTTTGGTACTTGCTCCCTGTGAGTCTTCTGATTTTACTAATCTGAAACTCCAGGAGCGGATGGGATCACAGCTGTATACCTAGAACCTAGCCTGGCACTTGACACATAGAAACTGTAGGCAGGTATTTGTTGAATGACTTAAAAAGAAAAAAGAAAATGTGCTAGTGAGCGAGCGCCAAATAACTTTTAAGAAATTAATCTATTTCAAAGACCAAGTTACCTAAATTATTCTTACATTAAATTGTATTGCTTTGTAAGTTTATTATTTTCCAGTCCTTTTGTGCCTACAGTTGTAGTCTCAAAGGAGAAAGTTTACCAGAATCAGGTGACTTGTGGCCACAGAAATACTTTCATGTTCCTTTCCAGCACAAATTTGTTGGTTAACAAATAGAAGGACGGCATTTAATAAATACGACTAGCTGTTGGTTGTGTATATCCTCAATGAAACAGAAGATGCTGAAATAGTTCTTCAACATATTCTAGAAAGTAGCTCCCTAATTTGTGGGCAGTCACTTTACCAATGAGCTTTATGCACTAAAGGTTACCGTCCCCTTCTTTAACCAGGCAGTTTCATCTTCCTTCTGACTATGGAAACCTCGGGTGCTCTTGTTAGTGCTATTTGAGGGAGGAAGTACCCACAAAGTCAGTTCCTGTCTGTGGAAAGTCGAAGTTGGAAATCACAGTTGTTTGGTATCCAACGGGTGCCAATGCCACAGGTTCAGAAATAGCTGGCAAAGTCCCTGCCTCCTAGTGGGAGCCTAGAGGCTGGTGGCTTGGTGTTCTAGCTTCACCAAGCTAGAGTTCAGTTCCATTATGCATCAAGGAGGATTTCGTGGTCTGATCTGGAAACCTGCTAGCCCTTCCTGACATTATTTTAATGGGAGAATGCAACCAGAGTGCCAGATAATAAACCTTTAAGGAAATTTTTGGAACTTAATGCCTCCTTAAAATAAGACAGAGTTTCACTTTTTTTTATTCCCTGGAGAGAATCAGAAAACATTTTTTTTTGAATTATTGGGTAAAATCTAATACTTAGCCAAGAGCAATTTATTTTTATATTTTCTAAATTTTCTATAATGAATGTATACTTTCTATTAAAATTTGTATTTAGGAGAAAGGAAAGACAGGGAAAAAGAAAGTCATTACAGGGAATATAATAACGTAAGTATAATAAATTATACAAGGCCCCATTGCAATGGAGACCAAGGGTGGGAAATATGCACACTGCCAGGAGTGAGTCACATGTGATACTGAAAATCACTGGTGATGCCCTCAGCCTCAGCCTGAAAAGGTATGGATACAAACGAAGAGATGAGCAACCCGGCTAACACTGATGTGGTTTCTTGAACCTCAGCAATAATCTTTCCTCTTGGAAGTGACCCAGTGGACAATGCAGAAGGTGGCCAGGGAATGTATTTGCAATCAGGCTCTGCCCTGGACTCATTTTTCCCTCTTCATTTCTCTCCTGCCATTGAAGCTGCTGAGTACAGATGCTGTCGTTTTACGCTAGGCGTCCTCTTTTTCCATCATCTCTTCTAGGCATTCAGAGGATTAATAGTTAGATAAAATCTTTTGGGGAACCTGTTGGTTTATAAATGAAAAAGAATTAAAACTATCACTAATAGTTTGCATTTCTATGGCACTGTATAATTATCAAGTATTTTTTAAATTAAAAATTTAATATACAATACATATAACACAAAAGTTACCACTTTAACCATTTTTGAGCATATAGTTCAGTAGTATGAAGTACATTCACATTGTTGGCAACCATCACCACCATTCATCTCCAGAACTCTTATTGTCTTACAAAATTGTAACTTTGTACCCTTTAAGTAAATCTACCAAGTGTTTTCTTACACATTATTTCATGTGCTCTTCTTGATATCCCTAAAAGTGGGAGGGAAGATATTATTGGTTCAATAGAGCACAGTGGTTAATAGAGCAGGCGCTGGAGTAAGACAGGCTGGTTTAAACCTTGATCATCAAGTATTGTTAACAATAGAACCTATCTTACTAGGTTGTTGTGAGGATTACATGAGGTCATTCATGAAGTATTTAGAACATAGCTATAATCATCCCCATTTTGCAGATAAGAAAAGTAAGGCTCAGAGACCTTGAGCATTTGCCAAAACCCACAGAATTAAGAAATGGCAGCCAGGCGTGGTGGCTCATGCCTGTAATCCCAGCACTTTGGGAGGCTGACACAGGCGGATTACGAGGTCAGGAGTTTGAGACCAGCCTGGCCAACATAGTGAAACCCTGTCTCTACTAAAATACAAAATTAGCTGGGCATGGTGGCGTGTGCCTGTAGTCCCAGCTACTCGGGAGGCTGAGGCAGGAGAATCACTTGAACACGGGAGGCAAAGGTTGTGGTGAGCCGAGATTGCGCCACTGCACTGCCACTGCACTCCAGCCTGAGCAACAGAGCAAGACTCCGTCTCAAAAAAAAAAAAAAAAAAAAAAAAAAAGGCAAGTGGGAACCTGAATTGTGGTTGACTCAGTGTTCTTTCCTTTATATCCATTAATAATTAATTAAGTCCCTGCTCAATACTGCCCACAGAAACACTTCTGTGTTCCTCAAAACATGTAAAATCTAGATTTTAGGCTAGCAAAAGGAGGCGATTTCATTTAAATATGTTTTGTGTTTTGACTTCAGAGTCAAGACCTTGCAAATTTCCTTATCAGCCCTGGCATCCCTTGGGAGGTACTGACAGCACTGACCTCAAGGTATGCTGTGAACCCAGGAGAGCATGAGCTGGGGATGGGAGATTACAGGAAGGTAGATGAAGTCAAGCAGGAGTGAGAGAAATTTGGTCCAGCTCCAAGCTGGCATTGGAGGGCCAATGGAGCCTCCTGCCAGAGGATTGGCATAGGAAATAATTTTAAATTGCAGAATAGCAATGCTGATGGAACAAGGCAAAGCAGGCTTATGCCAGGATGAGGAATAGGGTAGGATCCAGGCCCAAGGCATAAGTTTGCAGAGATGTGTGTGTGTGTATGTGTGTGTGTACCTGGTCAGGTACCTGGGATATAAGGCAGGAGTCTCTCCTCACTCTCCTGCCCCTCTCTTTATACTAGTGTCTGGGGATATGAGAAAAATAGAGGAACTTCACCCTTGCTAAAGGCTGGGTGGAAGGGGGCAGAAAGGTGATCTGATCACCCTACAGTTCAGAGGTTGATGAGGATGAGAAAGAAAGGCTGCTTTTGATAGCCCTGTGAAATGCCCAAGCTTTGACTCTGAGGTGTTAAGAGTTCTACCAATTATTTCCAAATTCCTAGGGTTTAGGTATTTAAAGCTCTTGGTCAGGGATTACAGGAATGAAGTGGGATGGTGTTTATATAGCTGAATGCTCCCTCCAGAGCTGGGAAGAGGTTAAGGCAGGAGAGGAGATGACACAGGTAAGACTTGGAAGGTGAGCTACATATTTCCCTATCCATGTCCCATTATTTTCCCTCAGAGATCATCTTCATAAACTACATCTTTTTCTTTTCTTTTCTTTTCTTTTCTTCTTTCTTTCAGGGTGTCTAGCTCTGTCACCCAGGCTGGAGTACAGTGGCGCAATCTCCACTCACTGCAACCTCTGCCTCCCGAGTTCAAGCAATTCTGTCTGCCTCAGCCTCTCGAGTAGCTGGGATTACAGGTGCCCGCCACCATGCCCGGCTAATTTTTGTATTTTTAGTAAAGATGGGGTTTCTCCATGTTGGCCAGGCTGGTCTTGAACTTCTGACGTCAGGTTATCCTCTCGCCTCGGCCTCCCTAAGTTCTGGGATTACAGGCACGAGCCACCAGGCCCGGCCTACCTCTTTGTGTTCTGTATTAACCTATTTTTCTCCATGGCACATTTATTTTTGCATATAAGCATGTTCAATATTCTCAAATAATATGAAACAAACAAAGTCAACAAAATAACCCCTCATCCTTGGCTCCCCATCTTCCTTAGTTGCAGTTCATTATTCTTGTCTCCTGTATGATCACACTTCTTGAAAGAGTTGTCTCCATTTTCCAATGCCCTTCCTCACTCCTCAGTCTCACCTCACTCCACTCTAACCTAGCCTCTCACCTTCCCCTCCATTGAGACTGCTATTGTGAATTGCAGATGTTCTCCGCAATCTTAAATTTCATGGCCATTTTTCTCTTCTTTTGATGATAATGACTGGGTTTGCATTTTTCACTGCTCTATCCTCATTACCCACTAGCACATGCCTGGCACATAGCAGGTGCTCAATAAATATTGTTTGAATTGAATTGATCTCTCTGTGGTGTGTGAGACTTTACCACTGAAGGGGATTAGACTATGCCAACCCAAAATATGCCAGTTTGGCACAGGGATCATTTTGAGCTGAAGAAAATGGAGAATCAACAGACACAGAATGAATTCCTTCTAGAGTTGCCATTATCTGACTAAAAGCAGAAACTTCTGAGAACTGAGGATTGCCATAAATCCCCTTTCTTGGGCAAATTTTATGACTGTGAAGAAGATGGAAAGTTGGCACCAAGATGGACCTGCACAAACAAAGCTTGCTAAGATAGCCCTTATTTTCCATTAGTTTTCTCTATATATTTACCTTCCCACAGTTTGCAGCCTTTAGAAGCCTAAAAACTTTCATCCTTTGTCTTGTCCTATCTCTGCAGTTTATCTTTTTTGTTGTTAAAAACAGTATATAAACTCTCAGACCTATTTGCTTCTTCATTCTTCACTATTTTGGTAGGAAGATCCCTGTGTCACATAAAAGCTATGCATCAAATACAATTCATATGCTTTTTCTCTACCGATTGTCTGTCTTTTATCAGTTTAATTTTTAGGGCCCTAGCCACTGAACCTAAGAGGATAGATAAATGCTTTGTCTCTCCTGCCTTACGATAGTCTCTCTCTTCTATTCTTTCTCAGACCAGCCTGCCTGCCTTCTTTCCTTCCTTCCTTCCTTCCTTCCTTGTTTTTTTTTTTTTTTTTTTTTTTGAGACAGAATCTCACTCTGTCACCCAGACTAGAGTGCAGTGGCATGATCTTGGCTCACTGCAACCCCCACCTCCCAAGTTCAAGTGATTCTCATGTCTCAGACTCCCGAGTAGCTGAGACTACAGGCACGTGCCACCATGTCTGACTAATTTTTGTATTTTTAGTAGAGATGGGGTTTCACCGCATTGGCCAGGCTGATCTCGAACTCCTGACCTCAAGTGATCTACATACCTCACCCTCCCAAAGTGCTGGGATTACAGGCATGAGCCACTGTGTCCGGCCTCTCAGGGTTCTTTTTGATATTTTTCCTTGGCTTGGTTCCCTAAAGGTCAGTAGACTCCAGGGTCTGTTTTTTGACCTCTGCTTTTCCCAGTCTGTAGACTTTCTCTGGATAATCTAATCAAAACCCATGACTTCAACTATCTGCTCTGAGCTCATTATCTTCCAAATCTTTATCTGCAGCTCAGACCCTATATTCCAACTATGTGCTAGAAATCTCCAGTTCAATGCCTACCATGTACCTCAAACTTAACATATTCAGAACTGAACTCGTAATCTGTCCCCCTCAACCTGCTCCTCCTGTAAGTGATGCTCAGTGAATAACACCCACCATGCACCCAGTTGTCCAAATCAGAAACCTGCAACTGTGTTTCCTTCTCCTTCATCTCTCACATCCAGTAAATCATGAAATCCTGCCAATTGTGCCTCTTTAATGGCTCTCAGACCCATCTCTTTTTTTCTAACACCACTGCCATTTCCCAAGTCCAGGCTACCATTGTCTCTCCTTTCCATTATTGCACTGGCCTCCTCACTGCTCTCTTTGGTATCTGGCCTTCCTCAGCTTCATTGCCTCTTTTCCATCTTCCTTGGCATGAATAGCTCCTAGTCATTCCTCAAGTGCCACTCAATGTCACTTTCCTTGGGAAGCTTCACTGACTAAGCCCTCCCTACCCAAGAGCCCCAGGATATATTGAGTGTGTCCGCTATATGTGTTCCAGGCACTTAACTCATCTTACTATAATTGCTTGTTTAATTGCTTAACTGTACAACTAACCCACAAGATTGTAAATACTCTGTTTTGCCCTGCACTTCTTTCTTTCTTTCTTTCTTTTTTTTTTTTGTTGAGACGGAGTCTTGCTCTGTCGCCCGGGCTGGAGTGCAGTGGCCGGATCTCAGCTCACTGCAAGCTCCGCCTCCCAGGTTTACGCCATTCTCCCACCTCAGCCTCCCGAATAGCTGGGACTATAGGCGCCTGCCACCACGCCTGGCTAATTTTTTGTATTTTTAGTAGAGACGGGGTTTCACTGTGTTAGCCAGGATGGTTTCAATCTCCTGACCTCATGATCCGCCTGCCTCGGTCTCCCAAAGTGCTGGGATTATAGGCGTGAGCCACCGCTCCCGGCCACCCTGCACCTATTTCTAGCACCTAGCTCAGGGCCTAGAGCATATAGTACATAGTAGCATGCAGCACATAGTAGATTCTCAAAAAATATTTGTTGAATGAGTCAGAGAAAATACTCTGTAAACTGAAGAACTACCACTTTGTAGTTCATCTAAAAATAAACAAGGATCAGTGGTTTAGCAAATAAATCTATGGTGTATGTGTGTGTAAACCTCCCACTCTCAGTTCATGTGGTTGATGAACCTCAACTATGTAAGTGAAACCCTATTTTCCAAATAAAAATATTCAGTGTGAATGGCAATGTCATAGTTTTTGGTGCTCATGGCAACAAACAGCTGCAACAAATAAAATAAGCAAAGAAACAAAGGTAACAAAACCCCATTTATTCATCCGGATCTTTTCTGTTTAACTCTGCAGTCTTAACAGTTCAATAATTCAACTGCAAATTTGTTAAGATTCATTGCTTTCCAAGTCCATCACATGCTTAGGCTTATTTGCTTGTCTCTTTCTGCTGGGAAACTATTTGTCTGTGGAGTGGCCCAGAAAACAACTTTTTTTCCATGTTAGTTACTCAAAGATTAAGAAAGGTAAAATAAGAGTTATGTAACAGAGGGTTTGTTTTGCTCCTAGGATTACACAGTAAGGAACATGCATATTTATCCTTGGGAATGCTTACAATGATATTATCTGAATGATATATTCTCTTCTTGTATCCCTATGAATAAGGTACTAATTTCCATCTTCCTGTCTGCATTAAATAGTCTGAACCCTCCTGTACCTAAAATTAAAATTTCGAATTATCTGCTGTGAGGATTGCCAGAGCAGTTAGATGTGTCCTCTGTCCTTGATTCGTTTGGAAGAATGTGACCCAAACCCTCATGAAACACATAGGAGAGGGTGTGAAAAGTAATTGTAACTAAAGCCTGCCAGGCCAGAATTCCTTCCTACTAATCACCAACCGGCATTTTTGGACTTAATATAATCACCTGGGTTAAACTTGAATACTTAACTCTAAAGGTGAATGTTTGAAAAAGTAAGTTGGGGCAGTTGCTTTTTTTCTATAGTTGTAGTCTCTAGAACTGTGGTTGTATAAATATTTTTATAGTATTACAGCATGCACATAAATCTACTTTAAGGAAATAACTTCATTCCTTTCTCCCTCCCTTCTTTCTTTCCCTTTATAAAAAAATTGATATTTTCCTTTTTTTAACATCAAAGTAACGAGTACAAGTTTAAAAGTCAAATAAGGCTAAGAGGCTTATAGCAAAACCAATGTTCTCTTAATCCCTCCACTTCAAATTGCCTCTTGTCCTTCTGAATACTTCTACCTCCCTCAGGTAACCATTTTCAAAATCTTCACCACTTCTAATATCAAAATGCTGTGTGAATACTGCTATTGCTTTTTTAAAGCATTATTTATTTTGGTCCTTTTATAGCTCTTTTCTTCAATCCATTCTTTGTAGAGTAGAACTATCACAATTTTTGGTTGAATCTATACTCATCAATTTATTATAACCATTTTGTAGTTAAATATGTACATAGATTGTATGTGGGAATATATATAATATATGGTTTATACTGTGTATATATAATTATATATACTATATAGTATGTATATAATTTGTGCTATATGTATTTTCTATATAGTTTATACTATATATTTATACTACTTAATCATAGTATGTGCGTACAGTTTGTACCATATATAGATTATAATATAAACTATGTATAGTTTATACTGTATATACTATGTAAAGTTTAAATAAGCTAAAACATAGTGTATATGTATGTGTAGTATATAATTTATGCTATAATTCCATTTCTTATACAACTTCTGTTTTCTTGGAGTTGATTTTTTAAAATGTTTTACTTGCTTGGTTTTATATTTTGGAAACTACAAACTTCTTTGTAAAGTAGCTCTCATTACAACTTTCTACAAGGTAAAATTTGTAAGATAATCTGCAAATTCCATTTAGGAGGAATTTGTTCCTACCTTTTGTCCTTGTGTTTTGATTAGGATTGGTTGCTTTTGAACCTACTACACATGTTATTAGGTCTTCACTTTGACACTATCTTGAGAATTCTCTTTCAAGGAATTCTCTCTCTATCGTGCTGGATCTTCCTGTTTCTTGGTTTTAGTGGAGCACATTTCTCAGTAGCTTCCAGAGAAAGGGTGCCTAGGAATTTGCATGAGACTTTCTATGTCGGAAAATGACTTCATTTTATCCTCACGTAGTTTGATGTTAAAATTACTTTTCCTCAGAAAAATAATTGGTCTTTTTAAAAAATAACTTTTCTTCAAATATCTGGCAATCCTTGGCTATTCATTTATCTTTAAAAGTGACATATTAAAAAGAACTCAAGTTCAGTGTTTCTGCTAAATTGGTTTGATGGGGAAGAAAGGAGGCAATGAGGCTGCAGAGGTGCTGGGGAGTCGTGACAAAAGACTGTTTTCCAGCAGTCAACTACTGGTCTTTTTTTTTTTTAATTTTTCTTTTTGAGACGGAGTCTGGCTCTGTCGCCCAGGCTGGAGTGCAGTGGCCGGATCTCAGCTCACTGCAAGCTCCGCCTCCCAGGTTTACGCCATTCTCCTGCCTCAGCCTCCCGAGTAGCTGGGACTACAGGCACCCGCCACCTCGCCCGGCTAGTTTTTTGTATTTTTTAGTAGAGACGGGGTTTCACCATGTTAGCCAGGATGGTCTCGATCTCCTGACCTCGTGATCCGCCCGTCTCGGCCTCCCAAAGTGCTGGGATTACAGGCTTGAGCCACCGTGCCCGGCAACTACTGGTCTTTTCAAGTCTGTTTTTTCTTTTCAATTTTGTTTATTCTATGTTTGAGACCTAAAAATTTCCATTTTGAAAATTTCTTAAAATTTTGAACCTGAATTTTGTTTCTTTCCTTTCGGGTTTTTTTTTTTTTTTTTTTTTATTTTGAGATGGAGTTTGCTCTTGTTGCCCAGGCTGGAGGTGCATGGACCAATCCGGCTCCTACAACCTCCCGACTCCCGGGTTCCCCAAGCATTTCCTGCTCAGCCTCCTGAGTAGCTAGGATTATAGGCATCACCCACCACGCCAGCTCATTTCGCACTTTTAGTAGAGATGGGGTGTATTCATGTTGGCTCGGCTGGTCTCGGAACTCCGCCTCAGGTGAGTCTGCCTGCCTCTGCCTTCCAAGTCTTCCTGGATTTATAGGATGAGCATGAGCTGGCCTTCGTTCCTATATCTCTTAAAAAGAAAGCCAAACTGATCTAGATGTGTGTTGTGTGTGTGTGTTGTAATTTGGTTTAAAAAAAAATTGTTAATTTTGCGAGATGCAGGGTCTTGCTATGTTATCCAGCGGATTCACTCCTGGCCTCAGTGATTCTCCACCTGGCCTCCCAAGAGTGCTGATATTATATGGAGTGAGCCACCATGCCCCGCAAATGTATAATTAAAAAATAACTGATATTAGCATACATTCACTATTGTTGCTTCTATCATTATCCGTAATTTTCTTTTTTTTTTCTTTTTTATTTTATTTTATTTTTTAATTTTTTATTTTTATTATGCTTTAAGTTATAGGGTACATGTACATAACGTGCAGTTTTGTTACATATGTTACTACTTTGCCGATGTTGGTGTGCTGCACCCATCAACTCGTCAGACGTCCCATCAATTCATCATTTATTCTTGTATACTCCCAATGCCAAGGCCTCACTCCTCCCCTAGTCCTTAATTTTCTCTAAGAAAAAACTGTTTGACTGTCTGTCTAGTAGTTATAATTTCATTTCAATTTCTTCTTGCATTTTTGTCAAATTTCTTTTACATAGGCTCTTGCTATGTAGTTTCAATATGTACATTTAGTATTAGTAGGTTTCATTGTTAATCTATATTACCCACTATATAGTAACCATATTCATTTCTATTAATAATGTGTGCTTTAAGAAATTACCCTTATGGGCTACTAGGATAATAATCTATGTTTCTCCTATAGACATACAGAGATGATGGCTTTGACCATTAGATAATTTTCAGTTGAACGGTTTTTAACTTGGCCTATAAGGTATCTAAAATTGTATTCCAAATTTTTCTGTATATTCCTATATGCATTTCCCCACCCTGACTCAAAGGATCCCCAACCTAACTACCAAATAGGTAAGAACCATTATTAATGTGTCTTGGATGTGTTTCTCTTGCAGACAACAATTAGAAGTAAGACCACAACAATAACAACAGCAACAAAAACAATGAAAATGAAATCTTATCTTTTAATTTAGCTGGTGATCTTGGGAGTTAAGGCTGTTGTACTTATTCTTTTCTTTTTATTTACATGGTTTCCGTGAACTTTCTATTTATTTATTTATTTGTTTATTTATTATTTTCACCATTAAAATTGGTTTAACTGTAAAAACTCTGGAAAATAACTTAGGAAATACAATTCTGGACATAGGTCCTGGCAAAGATGTCATGACAAAGATGCCAAAAGCAATAGTAATGGAAACAAAAATTGACAAATGAGACCTAATTAAACTAAAGAGCTTCTGCACCCCAAGAAACTATCAACAGAGTAAACAGACAGCCTACAGAATGGGAGAAAATATTTGCAAACTATGCATCTGACAGAGGTCTAATATCCAGAATCTATAAGGAACTTAAACAAATTAACAAGCAAAAAAATGAACAATGCCATTAAAAAGTGGGCAAAAGACATGAGCAGACACCAAAAGAAGACATACATGCAGTCAACAAGCGTATGAAAAAATGCTCAACATCACTGATCATTAGAGAAATGCAAATCAATTTGAGGAGCTTTTTGGATGAGTCTTTGGGTTTTCTAGGTATACAATCATGTAATCAGCAAACAGTGACAGTTTGACTTCCTCTTTACTGATATGGATGCCCTTTATTTCTTTCTCTCATCTGATTGCTCTGGCTAGGGCTTCCAGAACTATGTTGAATAGAAGTGGTGAAAGAGGGCATCCTTGTCTTATTTCAGTTCTCAGGGGGAATGCATTCAACTTTTCCCTGTTCAGTATAATGTTGGCTGTAGGTTTGTCATAGATGACTTTTATTACCTTAAGGTATATCCCTTCTATGCTGATTTTGCTGAGGGTTTTAATCATAAAGTGATGCTGCATTTTGTCAAATGCTTTTTCTGCATTTATTGAGATAATAATGTGATTTTTGTTCTGCACAGCAAAAGAAATAATCAGCAGAGTAAACAGACAACCCACAAAGTGGGAGAAAAATCTTCAGGATTCACACATCCAACAAAGGATGAATATCCAGAATCTATAAGCAACTCAAACAAATCAGCAAGAAAACAACAAACAATTCCATCAAAAAGTGGATTAGGGACATGAATTGACAATTCTCAAAAGAATATATACAAATGGCCAACCAACATGTAAAAAAATGCTCCACATCAGTACTTATCAGGAAAATGCAAATCAGAACCACAATGTGATACTGCTTTACTCCTGCAAGAATGGCCATAATCAAAAAATCAAAAAATAATAGATGTTGGATGGATGTGGTGAAAAGGGAACACTTTTACACTGGTGATGGGAATGTAAATTAGTACAACCACTATGGAAAACAGTGTGGAGATTCCTTAAATAACTAAAAATAGGTCTACCATTTGATCCAGCAATCCCACTACTGGGTATCTACCCAAAGGAAAAGAAGTCATTATACAAAAAAGATATTTGCACATGCATGTTTATAGCAGCACAGTTCACAATTGCAAAAATATGGAACCAGCCCAAATGCCTATCAATCAACGAGTGGATAAGGCAAATGTGGTGTATGTATACCATGGAATACTACTCGGCCATAAAAAGGAATAAAATGATAGCATTTGCAGCAACCTGGATGGAATTGGAGACCATTATTCTAAGTGAAGTAACTCAGAAATGGAAAACCAAACATCATATGTTCTCACTCGTAAGTGGGAGCTAAGCTGTGAGGACACAGCGGCATAAGAATGATACAACTTTGGGGACATAGGGGAAAGGGGGGGAGGGGAGTCAGGAATAAAAGACTGCACACTGAGTACAGCGTACACTGCTTGGGTGACAGGTGCACCAAAATCTCAGAAATCACCACTAAAGAACTTACTCAAGTAACCGAACACCATCTGTTGCCCCAAAACCTTTTGAGAAAAAAATTTAAAAATGCTCAACATCACTAATTATCAGAGAAATGCAAATTAAAACCACAGTGAGATATATTATCTCACATCAGTCAGAATCGCTATTATTAAAAAGTTAAAAAATAATGGATACTGGCAAAGTTGTAGAGAAAAGGGACCACTTATGCACTGTTGTTAGGAATGTATTTTAGTTCAGCCATTGTGGAAAGCGGTTTGGAGATTCCTCAAAGAACTTAAAACAGAACTACCATTCAATGCAGCAGTCCCATTACTGGCTATATACACAAAGGAAAACAAATTGTTTTACCAGAAAGACACATGCATTCATATGTTCAACATGGTGAAACCTCGTCTCTACTAAAAATTAAAAAAATAAAAAAATAAAAATAAAGTATATATTAGCCAGGTGTGGTGGCGCATTCCTGTAATCCCAGCTACTCGTGAGGCTGAGTCATGAGAATAGCTTGAAACCGGGAGGTGGAGGTTGCAGTGAGCCGAGATTGCGCGACTGCACTCCAGCCTGGGCGACAGAGCCAGACTCCATCTCAAAATAAAAACGAAAACAAAAACAAAAACCTACCTATCAGGTACTATGCTTATTACCTATGAAATTATCTTTACACCAAACCCCCTGGACATGCAATTTACCTATATAACAAACTTGAACATGCACCCTTGAACCTAAAATAAAAGTTAAAAAAATGGATTAAAAAAAGACCAATTTGAGGGAGAGGAAAAATAACTGGGCCACATAAATTTATAGCCATATTAAAAAAAAGGTTTAACATATATATGAGTATACATGCGAATATAATACTGAGATACATAAATGCAAATATAAACATATATACATACATATAAATATATTTATTTATCTGTATGTGCATAGAGACTATATATAATGTTTTTCATTTATAGTGAAATGCAAGATCTTAAATTAACAAATTGTGAGTTTTGACAAGTTATACACCTGTGTAATTAACACCCCATTAGGAAATCGAGTATTTCCATGACCCCAGAAGTACTTCTGCCTTCAGTTTAAAAGTTTTTAAAAACAAAGTTGGAAGATAATTTTAACTCAGCATATTCTGATTAATCAATGTTCTTTTTTAGAAAAGTATTAGCACAGATATATAGAACTATTCTTTAAAATATTATTTTAAATTCTAAAATTAAGTAAAGTTTTAAATACTTTATAGAAGAGATAAAACATTTGTTTAGTCATGATTTTCTCTTTATACTAGAGTATAGCTGACTTTTTTCATCCAGATGGATGTGCTTTTTTTTCCAGGTTAAACAAATTCAAATATTCCACTGGTGCCAGCTTTTCTGGCTTTCTTCATATACCATTGTTCTTGCAAGTTAGATTTTATGGTTCCATTTCTTCAGGTATGTTTACAGCTGCGTATAGTTTCTGTTGTTTGTCTAAGCTGGTTGTCTTGTTAGTGCATCTTGTTAGTGGCATTGCTGACTTCTTTGCTGTGCCCTTCCAAAACTGATATTTCAAGATCCTTTACATTTAAGAAAAGTTTCTCTGGTTTAATTAGTGGCTCTCAACAGGGGTTGATTTTGCCTCCAGGGGGGACATTTGGCAGTGTCTGGAGACGTTTTTGATTGCCACCACTGGTGGTGGTGGGAGGAGGTGAAGCTGCTCTGGCACCCAGGGAGGAGGCCAGGGATGCTGGTGTCTCCCTGCGATGTACAGGACAGCTCCTCCCCAATGAAAGGAATTTTCTGGTCCAAAATGCCAGTAGTGCTAAGATTGAGAAATCCTGACTTAGATGATTTACAAAGTTTAGCATATTTGCCTTCTTCAGGTGAATAATATTTCCAGCATTATGCATGACATGCAGATTCCTATCAGAGGTTTATTTTGAGGCCCTCCTTTTTCGTTTTCTCCAGAGACTTTCCAAAATTACCTGAAACATTTTTTTGGATAGAAAACAAAATACAGTAGCCTCGCTTTATAGTTGCAGGTGTTTACTTTGGCACTTAAAACAAAGCTCTCACTACTATTTCCAACAGTACATTATTTGTAAGTCTTAACTATCACTTTTTCCACCCCTCCCCCCACGTTTACTCAAGGGACTTCATAAATAAGTCAATAAAGAAAGGCGATTGCATTTATAAAGCTAGAATAATAGGCCTTGATTTTAACTTACATCTTTTAAAAAATGTTATTGAGTGAAAAATATATTCTTAGCAAAGTCTTTTAAGACTGGATCATTTTAAAGGGATTCTCAGCATGAACATATCATAACATATGCTCAAGAAGTGATTTAGCATGTGTGCTGGAAACTCTCAAGTTGAGAAACTGAACAACTAGATCAATTTTTCATTCCCTCTGGTTGAACTTCAAGTACTAATAAACACTACAGCATGAAAACATATGGATATTTTGGGTCTGGGGCTTGGTTTGCAGCCTTGGTGAAAGGTAGTTTGTTTTGTTAATTTTTTTTCTTCTTGTATGTAGGGTTCAAACTAAGATACAAAAGGAAGTAGGAAAGTTGAAATGTGCCCTAAAGTTTTAAAAAGAGAAAAGAGAGGATTTTGGTCTACTCTGTACTTGCTGATTAGTGTATCTTAAACACCAACCAGGCAGATGGCTTCCAGACTTCCTAAACAGAAGTGGAGTCACTGTAACCTTCTCATGGTTTCCTGCACACATGGCCTTTAGAATGTGGGAGCATTTTTTATTATAGTTTAAATAAAATATTTATTGACTACACATTGTGCTAGGTGTGGAGAATACAGAGAATTCTTAGATGTAGTCTTTGCATTTAAGGGATGCATACATTAAAACATAAACAGCTTTCCAAATTAGTACCTGCTAACTGCAGAGAGGAAAACACAGGCAGTTCCTGCTACTGCAGTTTGCTTCCCTTTCTGCTGGGGTCAGCCTCACCTTGAACTAGCTGTAGGGCAAAGTGGGCTCTCTTACAGATTTGCTTGGTATGACCCTCTTGCTTCTCCTGTGCTGGGCTCAGCGTACCCTGGCTCTTGGGTATTCACCTTGATAATGGGGTTTTGTGTCTGTGACTAGGCTTCCTTGGCTTGGTGATTGACTCAGATCTCTTTTGTGTATTACTGACCTTAGTGCCCTGCCTGTCTGTGCTCTGCAGCCTGTCTTGATTTTGCTCATTAGCAACTTCTGGGAGGTAATAACCCCTCCACTGGCCCCGCAGCACTCTTACCAGCACTGAGCAGCTAATACCTCTTGCTACTCCTTTCTTCTGCCCTGGTTACTCTTCCCCTCCTGCCCAGGAAGATGACAGACTTTATGGAAGAGCCGGGACTTTAGCTGAACCTTGTGCAAAACAGGGTTTTAAAAAGGTTAATCCAAGAGTAGCATGTTTACTGGAGAGAAGACAGGCAGACTTCATGGAAGTAACCCAGGACCAGAGGATAAAGGCCCAAGTTGGTGGCAATAGGAAAAGAGGGGATTGATGTTAGACATGTTTCTAAGAAAGAATTAGCCAGACTGACATGGCAGAAAGAAAAGAAGAAGATGGATGTCTTTGAATTCTCAGAAATGCTTTGATGATAAAAGTTCCACCTGGGGGAAAACATGAGAGACCTTTGAGGGTTCACCTTCCAGTAGGGTGACCAATTGTCTCAATTTGCCTAGGACTGAGAAAGTTCCCAGGATGTGGGACTTTCAACTTCAAATTAGGATGGTCCTTGGCACACCAGGTTGAGTTGGTCATCCTATTCCTGACCAGTGCCAATATCATACAGTGTGGTGCTGAATAAAAGCTTTTATCTTTCTATGGGGCTCTTTTGACACTCCAAGTCAACTTGGCCTGGGTCATCTTGAACAGGCATTTCAAAAAGCTGTTGGGATTTTAGTCAAAGGGGTTGAGACATCTATAAGCAGGGCAGACTGCTACATATGAGTGGTTGGCCGGGCACGGTGGTTCACGCCTGTAATCCCAGCACTTTGGGAGGCCGAGGAGGGTGGATCACCTGAGGTCAGGAGTTCGAGACCCACCTGACCAAAGTGGTGAAACCCCGTCTCTACTAAAAATACAAAAAATAGCCAGACGTGGTGGCGGGCAGCAGTAATCCCAGCTACTCAGGAGGCTGAGGCAGGAGAATCACTTAGAACCCAGGAGGCAGAGGTTGCAGTGAGCTGAGATTGTACCATTGGATTCCAGCCTGGGTGACAGAGGGAGACTCTGTCTCAAAACAAAAAACAAACAAACAAACAAAAAAGAGTGGTAGGTGCCTGTGTCAGTAGAGCCAAGCTTCAGGCTTCCATTTTAGTGAGAAGCAAATTAAAAAAATAAAATGGTCAAATAATCTCAAATTTCAATGTACTTTCATGCTTCCCCCACAAAAAAAATTGAAGTTCAATTTGCATAGATTAAAATGTTTTGCTCTTTCCTTAGTGCTTTCTTTTGTGTTGGTGGATAATTTAATGCTTACTGAAAATGACTCAAAGCAGGACTCAGAGAGACAGAGAGAAGATAAGAACAAATAGGAAAGAGGAGAACTTTGATGGTGAACAAACTGATCGCTGACTACTGAACTTAACTGTGAAATATCCAGAGACAAGTGTTTGGTAACGTCTCTTCTGTGGAATATGAATAAGGAGCTGGAATTAAGTCCTCAAGACCTTTATACAACCAGAATAGATGTCGTGCATTTATACGCTGAAGCATGTGCATTTAGATGAGAAGATAGGACCTCCGATAACTCTAGAACTGATTTATTTTTAGTGCAGATGTTGTTGCAACAGATTTATTTAGGTTTCTAGCCATCTGCAAACTGGAGGCAATAAACCCAAAGTTTGTTTCTAGACTGATACGTGAACATCAATGTAGAATGACTATGGGTAGTTTGATAGTACAGAAGGAGAGAAATAAAACACAAAAATTTGCCAAAGTAACAAAGGAAGCATAGTGTCCTGGGGCAATTTAATGTAGGGGCAACTCATTCTATGCATTTGTTATTGTTTTATACCCCTATGTAATGACTGATAGTTTAAAGATGACCCTAAATCATCAAGAAAAAGTTAGACACATTTAGTGTACCTTATTTGAGACCCAAGGAAATTATTTAACGTTCTAGAATTTCCAACAAACTCTTACATTGAGTTTTCAGTTATCTGAAAATTGACTTCTGTGGAATAACTTTATTCCATAAACAATCAATAAAGGAAATACTACATGTTTAAAACAAAATGAAATGGTAGAAACTAAGTGAGATTTGAGACTCTGTGTTAGAGTACTAGGGACCCTGCATTTCTGAGAAAATTGACTTGCAATGTCCCTGTTCAGTTTGGGCTGTGCAATGAATGCCAACTGCAGGACAAAGCTGGGTCTCGCAGACGTCCTGTTGCCCTGACTGCCGGCAGAGAGCCATCACAAGCTTCAGCACAGCCCCAAGGGGTGCATATATTAAAGGAAAAACAAGAGCTATGCTCCAAAATGGCTTTATTTAAAATGCAAAGGGTAACAAGAGAGCTACATTTGGGGAAAGCCCAGCTCTCAGAAACAGGAAAGTAATACCGAATCTTGGTTAAAGTTGCTTGCTCTTGAACTAATTAGCTGAGGATTGAATTCAGCATGAGAAGTCAGAATGTGGGTTAAGAGTGAAGAAAAATGTTATTTTTCCTCGTAGGTACCAGCCTGGCACTTCAGAATGTAGTAGCAGGCAGCACATGAGACTCAGCCAATTTGACAAAATCACAAAATTGTAAAAAACACTGCGGCTGATTGAAAAGGGCTCCAGAGATGTAATGTGGGCCAGATGTTTGATAGAAGGCAGTTTTTATCTACTTTGGTGGTAGCCTCTTTGTAATAAGATATTGGCACATTTGTCATTTAGGAAAAATAAAGAGGAATGAATAATACAGAATCCAGTGGAACAGTAAATAATAAGTTCCTACCACTTTTGAAATACTATTCCTACCTAGAATTGATCTACTATTTTTTTTTTAACATCTCTTTTCTTGTTTTTCTAAGATGGGAGGTTTGTGGGAAATTATACATAAAAGAAGGAAGGCAAAATATTTTGCTTTTGTTTTACTTGAGAGCCTTTAAGAAAAAGATGGAATTTGTAAAATCATATTTCCCATTGATGGCATCCTTCACAGGTTACAATTCCTTGACAGAACATGTCTGCAAATAACCAGATGTTATTTCTTAACAGGTCTGTGCTAGATTCAAAAATTTCATGCCTGATTAACTGTGTAAACAAATTTGGAATTTCTATGTCACAAGGGAGTGAAGGTTTCCTACCTCTTTTTTTTTTTTTTTTTTTTTTTTTTTTAGTGGGTTCCCCCCCCCCAAATTTGAAGGTTTCAATTTTTTTCAATTTTTTTTTTTTTTTTTTTTTTTTTTTTTTTTTTAAGTCAAT
>NW_016806087.1:30363-47327 GCF_001698545.2 Rhinopithecus bieti
TTTTTTTTTTTTTTTTTTTTTTTTTTTGTAGATGGGTTCCCCACCTCCAAATCTGAAGTGTTCACATTTTCTCAATCTATGCTATTCCCTTAGTGTTCCCTTTCACTCTTGCAGTGTGCATTCCATGTTAATTCTGCTGCTGCTTTTGGATTCTGAAGTATTCAGAGCCATAAGCAAGGGTATACTGTCTCAGAGACAGTGACAATGCCCACAAATTGCAGAGCACACTTCAGTTGAGGGAGCCCTTCTGGTCCTGCCCTGCCGAAGCCCAACTGTTATGTAAGATTCTCGTGCCCAGATCTCTGCCAAGCTTGGGGATTCTGTGAATTTCTCGTTAGTCCATTGCAGAATAAAAGAAGAGACAGGAAGAGTCTGTGCCAAATAAAGAGTTAGGAGAGAAATGGACTGATTGGGTATGGGCATCCATCAGCAGAGAGTGCTCACCTCAGCATCAGTTAAGAATCCACAGAAAAGCCAGGGGACCACATTGCAGGTCACCCGCAGGCTTTATCTTCTATGACTGACACTTAAACGGCAGAGCTCATTTGATGTTGTTCCAGGCTCGCCGCTGGGTGTTTCTAATTGTGTGTTTTAATTAATGTTTTTATTGTACTTGGTCCCAGAGGTTGTTTCAACAGACCAGCATATATTTAGAACTCTCTAAATAAATAAATGTAAAACAAAGGGAAACCGACTCTGCTGGAATTATGAGAATTATTGTTTCTGAAAAAGATAGGGTAAAGTTTCAGACTCTACTGCTTGAAATCAACTCCTTGGCAATATCAGGGACTGTCCACCTAAACACATTCTATGGTATAGCAAAGCATGGCTTGAGAATCTTACCCAGTGTTTGGGTTTAGAAGTCTATACTCTGGGTCTTGAGACAGTTGGGAGACACCTAAAATTTATTGTGTTTTTTTTTGTGTGTGTGTGTATTTAACAAATCAATAGGGATATTGGAAGTGGTAGCAAATACCTGAGGCAATGTTTATTTGCACCTGTGTAGATCTCTTCCTGTTGCTAGGTAAAGAAGGTAACTACAATGGGCTAGTTCCTTTCACCCCTTATTGTTGTCTCTTGAATTTTGTTCTCCCTTAAAAGGGACAGTAACACCTGAGGGAGTGAATTTAATTCAATTCAGCAAATACTTCTTTATTCAAGCCAGGAGCTTGACTTTATGGTGGAAATGAGGTGTTACAAGTTATAGGACATGTATTTATAAGATACATCTTGCTTCTGAATATGTGCTGAGTTTGGAGTAGGTAAAAGCATATTTGGTTTCTTCTTGTCAGAAACCATTCTTAGTTAAATTCTTCAATTGTAATTTTCTTGGGGCCCTAGAGAAATCATGAAAGTTACTCAGGAGCTGTAAGGCCAGAGTGTTAGCAAATTGGCGATAGTAATGAAGCCTGGTCCCGGACAGGAGAGTGAAGTTCTGAAGTCTGTCTGGTTGTCTGCCATCACTTTTTGTGTTTCCTAATAGTGGCACCCTTTTCTTCCCTTTTCTCAAGTTGCCCTAAATTAGTGGCTTTTGACTCTGGTTTGCAAAGAGCATTGAAAAAATACTGATGCCTGGGCTTCCTACCAAAACGAACAAAAAGTGTCACGGCGATTCTATTGTGCAGCCAGGATGAGCCCCAGGTGCCTTTACCCACCTTCCGCGCTCCTCTTCTGCGTGTACCACGGCAAACTTGTCCTCCGGAAAATAACCTGCTTAAGTCATTCTAATTCCTTGATTCTAAGATGCCACTGGTTCTAAGATATACTATAGATTGAATAACAGCTTTTTGATTAAAAAAAGAACAAACAAGAGGCCAGGCATGATAGCTCATGCCTGTGATCCTAGCACTTTGGGAGGCCAAGGCGGGCAGATCATTTGAGGTCAGGAGTTTGAGACCAGCCTGGCCAACATGGTGACACCCCATCACTACCAAAAATACAAAAATTAGCCAGGCGTGATGGCAGACGCCTGTAATCCCAGCTACTCGGGAGGCTGAGGTAGAAGAATTGCTTGAACCCAGGAGGCGGAGGTTGCAATGAGCTGAGATCAAGCCACTGCACTCCAGCCTGGGAGATGGAGTGAGACTCTATCTTAAAAAAAAAAAAAAAATGAACATGACAAAATATCACCACATTATGAGTACACCTTAATTTTAGGTCATGCCATGGTTTCAGAAATATTAAAATGTAAAAATCATGTAAATCTTGGAATAAAGAGAAAAATATAATATCACATTGGTTGAAAACAAAACTTTGCCTGCACTTTTTTGATGGCTATTTGCATTATCAAAGAGGATGCTTTCAAAGCTAAAATATTGCAAATATTGCTTTTTTAAGGATACATTTTCAAACTGGGTACTCTGCTAGGGAAAGGTTTCTGAATCTTGGCAGTATTGACAATTAGGGCTGGATACTTCTTTGTTGTGGGCAGCTGTCCTGTGCATTGTCAGATGTTCAGCAACCTCCCTGGCCTCTCTCTACCCACTTGATGCCAATAACACTTATTACCAACCACTCACCCACCCAGCATCCAGCAGTCACAACTAAAAATGTCTGCAGACATTGCCAAGTGTCCCCTGGGTAGGTGGCAAAATTATCTCTGGTTTAGGACTGCTTGGCTAGTGGAATAGATATTTTAGGGGCAGTGGCTTGTATCAGCATTCAGTTGCAGAGAACAGACCCTACCATAGCTGGCTCAAGCTGAAATGCATTAACGACAGAGTATTTAATAGTCTATGAAACTGGTCTGTGGGCTGAAGAAACAGACTCTAGGGTGGAGCCTCCAGAAATGAATTCTGAAGCTATACCACAACTGAGTCATCAAAGGAACTGCTTCACTTACCTTGATCTGGGTACTAGCAGTCAGTGGAGAAGCTGTGGTCAGGAAGCCAATTCTGCGAATCCGGGGAGCTAAGAAGCCTTCTGCAGCAGCGGAAGGACAACTTATGCCCAGCCTGTTTCCTTGCTTCACTCAGTTCTGAATTCAAGTTCTGAAAGTGCATTTGATAACGCAGCCTAAGGCATCCCCAGATTGCAAGGGAGCCTGGAAGAAAAGTAGTTTTTAGCTTACCAGTCCCTGTAATACGCAGGACATCATTTTAGAAGGAGATTGGAATGGATATTGAATGAGCCCGTTTTTGGTATCTTCCATAAGTTTCTTCCCAGAGATCCTCAACCTACACCAGTGGGTAACCACCTATTCTGGGCAATTGGGGTTGGCTGAAGTGTCCTTTTCACTCCCTATTTACTCATTTAATAATTTAGTTATTTTCTTCTTTGTCTTTTTCCATTCTCCTCCCTATTTTCTCTCTCATTACCATTCTTTTCACACATCCTCCTTCTCTCACTCTCTATAGGTTTTCTGAGGACTTGAAGGTATTTCATACTTGGCCCCTGTCCATGCACATGAAACATGAAAAGTCTTTGTTGATGAGAGCTAAGGCCTAGGATACTCACCTGTCACCATCTGTGTCTCTAGTCCGCTGAAGACACTATGAAAATAGATATTTTGGGGCACAGGGTTATATCTTTGAATAATGTTTTCTCCATCTAGATGAATAGAGCACCAGGTAACATGAACAATCCCATTGTCTGATGTGAAGTAGATGTTGATAACTAGCCTTACGTCCAAACGGGTAAGACTCAAACTATGTTTTCTGTCTCTGGGGTGGGGGCCTTTGCAATTTAAAAAACATGACTCCTTATGGCTAGGAATAAGTGATTGCTTGCCTGGTATATTTTTCTTCCAGTCTGTTGCAAAAATCTCCTAATTATTAATTTAGCTTATGGTATGGGAACTTTGACCCTAAGTTAAGATTCAGTCAGTATCCTTAGGAGAGGTAAAAATACCCCAAGTCATTAACTCTTTAGTGCAGGGCAACCACATAAAATATGGGAAAACCAGTTATATTTAAGTTTCAAATAAGCAATGACAAAATTTAGTATAAATTATAGTATAAGTATATCCCAAATGTGGCATGGAACATACTTACACTAAACGTTATTTGTTCTTCATCTGCAATTCAAATTTAACTGGATGTCCTGTATTTGTATTTGTTAAGTCTGATATGAATGAGCTGATCAAGATATTTCTTGAGAATATGTTTCTTGAGAAGGACAGGGGAAGAAGAAAACATAAGGATAATGGACTTCTGAGACAAATGAAGATGAGCAAGTTGGGCTATGTACAGAAAGGAAGAGTGGTAACTAAAAAAATCCCATTACTAAACTCACGCCAGTTATCACTGACTATTTACTAGACATATAAATGAAGCCCTGATTGGAAGATAAAGCCCTATTGTTCTCTGCAAATGTGGTCACTTTCCTGCAGCATTTGCATCTGGTCCCAATGCAGCATTCAGTTGCCCAGGCCGAATATGCAAAGCTTCGAGGTAAGCAGAAGAGATGAGCAGCACAGGCACTGGATACCTTGGAGCCTTGTAATCTTGCTTGCACAACCTCCAGATTGCATGGTTCTTGGCTTTGGTGCAGCTGGGCACAATTTCAATGCACATCTATGGAGACCATGTCACAACAACAAAACAAACCAATGTAGCTGCGAGTTACATTAACATCTTGAAAAAACAAGTCAACAGACTTGAAGACTGCTCTGGGAGCCCCTCCCTGGGAGTCAGCCTCTGGCAGAAGGGAGTTACTCCTTTTGGACATTTTTTCAGCTAAGATTATTCTATATGATCTGCATCTTGTCCCTTTCAAAGATTTTATAGGTTTGTTTGTTTTTTGAGAGAATCCTTATTTGCTTTATTGTTGGTCATCGTTAGATCTTCCTGAGGTGTGGAGTGGTCTGTATTGCATGCAAGTTTCTCATAAGAGACGACTTCATTCTTCTGATGTCACACCCAATGCAATGGTACATCCTTTCATAGGCTCTTATGTTACTGTTGGTCACAAACACATGGAGCCAGGTTTTCCAAATCTTCTGATGCCTCAGTCACTGCCTGCTTGCAAATTGGTAGTTAGGAAGCATTTATACACCTTGCAGCAATATCCCATATGACAATTCTATAGTAATTTGTTAGAGAAATTCTGCTACTTATGGAGAGTATATTAGTATACACAAATTAGGGCTGGTAACACCTTCCTTATCACTGAATTAAGAACAAACTGACTTCTTAAAGTATGTTAGTGGATCTGGCCCAGGAGTATGTGTGGATTGGAGGCTTGCCAATATCAGGAACCTCCTGTGCTCACACACTTTTTATTTCTGATTTTTATGAAAGATTTGATTTACGTGCCAGTAACATCAGGGTGTGTGGGTGAACACACTGAGCAAGCCAGTGAAGAGAAGGAAATTGAAACATTTTGGAAGGGATCTTTTAGCTGCTCAATGTGATTTCTTTAAAACAAATGTAAGATATGTTTATTTTGCATCTTCGTTTTAAAAAATATGATTTACACTTATTGTTAGACTCTCATATTTTACCTGAAAAAATTTTCCTCTACATGTACAGTACCTTGTAACAATTCTAATTTTTGTTTTGCTTAATAACTATAAACTTACACTTGTAAGAGAACAACAAAAATAGCAAAGCCATTTTCCTTATTTTTCTTTTTTTTCTTTTTTAAACCCAGCCTCCTCTGACTCATATCCTGGGCTATCTCAATTTGCACATGTCTCCAGAATTTTTAAAAGTTTTTTTTCCATTTTTATTATTTTCCCTAGTTGTTCTTTTTCCTGTTATCCATTCCTCAACTCCTGTTTCCACATATCCTCCCTTTTCTCTGCCCTCTCTTCTAATTTCTTTAGACCTTTGGAGAGAGACCCAACCTTCTTTTGCTGTTTTATCACAGAACTGTCATGAAGTTTTGCTCCAAGTCCCCCTAAAGTATATGGAACAGATTGCCCCAGCTCAAGGGAACTCTAGTGAGACATGGAATGACTTGGACTTGCAGGTGTGAAAGGGGATGGATTAGGATCTCTCTTAGGTCCATTCTTCCCTTAGGATACTATGATTCCTTGAAGAAATACTTTTTGGATTGGTGGGTCAGGTAAGCTCTTTTTGTGCATTTAGATTCTCCAACTCAAATATTATAGTTGAACCTCGTAAGTTCCACTGAACTGAAAAACAAACAGACAAAAAAATTCCCAAGCCATAAGGAAATTTAGCTGTTTTTAGAGAGACCAAAAGATCAATATTATCAGATGGTCAGAAATCCTTATATTATCTGAGAGGAGATTAACTCTCAGAAGGGAGAGTAACTCTGAATTCAACTAAAAGGCCTTTCTGTGGCACACCTTGGCTTTTCCCACCAATATGATAACTTTAAGCCTTCCTGGGAAATTAGAGGTCATCAATATCTGCAGCAAGCCATGCCTTCCTTGGGATTCCTGTGGTGAGACTTCATTCAGGGTGAAAGAGCTGGTGCCTCTATGAAACCATGCCCAAATGGGAGCTACTGGAAAGGGAGACTGCAGAATTGTATACCACAAGTGATAAGCATCAGTTTGAATCTGCTTATTTTGTTGAGGCAATTCATGTACTTGTTTGTTCCACAGCACACCTACTCTGTTCCAGGCACACTGTTAAACAGTGGCGAACAATGGTGAGCAAAGCCAGGTATGGTGTTCCCACCTTCCTGGAATATATAGTCTAGTGGGGAAGACAGTAACCACATGACCACAAATATACATGAAAAATTCTATCAGTCATAAGAGCTAAAAATGGGAAGCACATGGAGCTATTTCAGCATGTAATATGTGGGTTTGACATAGTCTTGAGATGATAGAAGAAAAGTGAAGGAAGAAGAGGACTTACTTGGAGGTTGCAGGTTGGGATGAGCAGCTCCTGAGAGGCAGTGCTGAAACTCTGGGATAGGAGAGATGGAGAGAACAGGTCAGTGCAGCTGGAATAGAGTGAGGATGAGCCAGCCACAGGGGACAATAAGAAGGCAGCAGGACCAGGTCATCCAGGGGCACAAAGGCCATGTTACAGATTATTTTGCTCTTAAATCCTAAGAACAATGAGAAACCATCAAAATACTTTTGGGGGTAGGCTAGGAGAGGTGATCAGATTTACATGTCAAAAATACTTTACTTTGACATCGTAGGAAACATCATGAGATTTATTAGAGGACCTCAAACATTTGAAACTGAGATATATTTTTTAAGAGCTGACTTTCATTTTTGGCTTACTTCCTAGGTAATTGTGTACCTTAGGCAAATATTTAATTTCCCCAAAGTCCAGTTATCATATCTCTCTAATGCCCTCATCAACTTTTCAGGGTGGTTGTGAGACTCAACTGGGGCCATGGGTGTGAAAACATACTGAGAAAGGCAGACTGCTAAACAAGTAGACATTATTGTTGAAATTTTTAGGAACCTTGAGCAATTATTACAGGAAGAAAAGCATGAAGAGGTAGCAGTTTTTGCTATGAATTACAGTGTTGCATTATATTTTGGCTTAATGAACTTAGTATAGAGTTATTCCTAAAACTGAAATGGTTGCTAAGTTATGACAGAGAAGGTAATAATGAGAGTTTCTTCTTTTCTCTTTCAAGGGGTCTTGCAAATGAGATACCATGTGTAAATGAAGTAGAATATTTTGATCCCAATTTTTGATCTTGTTGTTTTGATTTTGTTATTTTGACTCCATCATATTTACATTGAGGACATTTTGACCCCTCCATCTTCTCTTTTCTCTACCACTAATAACAGTATTAAGAATTATAATAGCTGTTATTTATTAAGTACTTACTACATACCAGATTATATTTTAGGTGCTCTACGTGCATTTTTTTTCTTATAATACTTTTGATAAGGCATATGCTATTGCTGACTTGATTTTATAGATAAGAAAACTCAGTCACAGTCAGGTAGTTAGGTTAGGCAAATCGACCAAAATAATTCAGTCAGTAACATAGGCAGTTCTCAGGATACAAAAGTGATTAGAAGTATTCAAACCACACAACTGGCTAACCGTTAATGACAGGTCAATCCTGGATTATTTGAGAGAAATTTCTCACAATATTATCATGAATCAATGGTTATTTCTAATCAATAATGAATATTACAGAAATACATAATGAATAAGAAATAATTATGATAATTAAAACCTTGCAGATAAAATGTATTTTTTTACAAAATTTAACAGATGAATAAAATATTCTTAGCAAAACTTAGATGGCAAAATTCTTACTTGGTATGAAAAAGCAGTCACAAAAAGAAAGCAAAATGGCCAAAGATAAAATCAGTAGAATCAGGAAAACTAGATACAGATGAAAACCTCATAAATGAATAAAATCTTTGTTGTAAAATTTACCCCCAAGAGAATGGACCTGATTAAAATAGTATCAGAAAATAAAAGAAAATGGAAATATTAGAAATACTGTAAGTATGTGTATAGAAACTTGGTCAAAGAATTATAATGATTTAGTGAAATTTTCTTCAGTATATCTCTCACCATAAAAAGGTGATCAAAATAGCACAGAGTGTACTCTTGCCACTTCTAGTCACCATAGTACTGGAAATTCAAACCAGAACAATTAGACAAGAAAAAAATAAAAGGCATCTAAATTGGAAAGGAAGAAGTACTATCATCTCTATCTGTAGAAAATTCTGAGGACTTAGAAAACTATTTGAACTGTAAGTGAATTCTGTGAAGTTGCAAGTTACAGAGTCAACATACAAAACTCAGTTCCATTTCTATACACAAACCAGGAACTGCATACAAAATAAACTGAGAAAACAATTCTATTCACAATAGCAGCAAAAGAATGAAATACATAGGAATAAACTAAAAACAGAAGTGAAACACTTTTAGACTGAAAGTTACAAAACTAATGAAGGAAGTGAAATAAAACACAGATAAATGAAAAGACATCCTGTGTTTATGGATTGAAATAACTGATATTATTCAAATGTCCATACTACCTAAAGTGATCTATAGAGTCAATGAAACCCCAATTAAAATCTTCACAGAAATAGAAAAAAAAATCTTAAAACTTACATGGAACCATAGAAACCCTGAAAAACAATAGGAATCTTGAACAAAAAGAACAAAGCTGAAGGTGTCACACTTCCTGATTTCAAAATATATTATAAAGTGATAGTAATCAAAACAGTATAGTACTGGCATAAAAACAGACATAGACCAGTGAAATAGAATGGAGGGACCAGAAATAAATCTACACATTATAGTCAACCGATCTTCAGTAATGGTGCCAAGAACATGCAATAGGGAAAGGATCATATCTTTAATAAATGCTGTTGGGAAAACTGGATATCCACAGGTAGAAGAATGAAATTGGACCCTTATCTCATATCATATACAAAATGAACTCAAAATGGATTAATGACTTAAATTTAAGACCTGAAACCACAAAACTACTGCAAGGAAACGTAGTGAAAAAGCTTCTTGACATTGGTCTGGGCAATGATTTTTTGGATATTACACCAAAAGCACAAGCAACAAAAGCAAAAATAGACAAGTAGGATTGCATCAAACTAAAAATTTCTTCACAGCAAAGAAAAAAACCAATAGAGTGAAAAGATAATCTAGAGAATAGGAGAAAATATTTGCAAACTATATATCTGATAACTGGTTAATTTCCCAAATATATAAAGAAGAACTCTTAGAAATTAATAGCAAGAAAACAAATATCCTGATTTAAACAATGGGAAGGACTTGAACAGATGTTTCTCAAAGAGAAGATAATGAAATGGCCAATGGCTATATAAAAAGATGCTCAGTATCACTAGTCATCAGGGAAATGTAAATCAAAACCATATGGTAACACCCCACACCTGTTGGAGTGGCTACTATCAAAAAGACAAAGTATAACAAGTGTTGGCAAGGATGTGGAGAAAAGGGAGCCCTTGTACACTGTTGGTGAGAATGTAAATTGGCACAGCCATTATGAAAAATAGTATGGAGGGTCCTTAAAAAAATTAAACATAGAATTACCATATGATCCAGCCATTTCACTTCTGGGTATATATCTAAAGGAACTGAAATCAGCATCTTGAAGAGATATTTGCACTCCCATATTCTTTACAGCATTATTTACAATAGCCAAGAAATGGAAACAACTTAAATGTCACTAAGAGATGAATGGATAAATAAAATGTAGTATATATTATACACAATGGAGTATTATTGAGCCTTAGAAAAGAAGAAAATCTGCCATTTGCAATAATATGAATTAACCTGGAGGACATTATGCTAAGTGAAATAATCCAGACACAGAAAGACAAATACTGCATGATTTCATTTATATCTGATATCGAAAATAGTCAAACTCACAGAAGCAGAGTAGAATGGTGGTTGCCAGGGGATTGGGGGAGGGAGAAATGGAGAGATGTTGATTGAAGGGTATAAAGCTTTAGTTTTGCAAGATGAATAAGTGCTGGAGATATAATGCACAGCAATGTGACTATAGTTAAAAATACGGTATTATACACCTGAACTTCCAAGACAGTAGATGTTTTTCAGCCCCTCACCCCCAACACACACACAAAGGTAACTATATGAGGGAATGGCTATGTTAATTAGCTTGATTATGGTGATTATTTCATAATGTATATAAAAATATCAAGTTGTATACTTCAGCTGTATAAAATTTTAAGGCAATAAAAAATGCAGAGTAAAATTGACCACACCTGGTAAAATTGTTTGGGACCTATTTTTGAATTTTTAGGTATATTTACCAGCATCTAATATGAGGTCCTGTTCATCATAAGTACTTTGCTAATTGGCATGCCTAGTTTATTTCTTTTTCTTTAAGTCAAGTATTTATTTTATCTTATTTGGAAAACTAGTAAAAAATTAACTAGTCAGGATCCATAGCCGACCTGGAAAGGAAGATCTAAAAAGAGGCTGATCTTTAACATTTAATCAATAAGTAACTCTCTTATTTCTGCTTGTAAATAATGTAGATACTTACTTGGGACTGCTATTTACTAGTTAGTCACATTATAGTCATCTAATAAATTCTATTGAAGTAAATTATTTTATAATTTGAAAGTGAACTTATGATTTTTAACAGTGATTCATAATTTGGAGGATTCTGATCAACATCAACTTAAAAGTACAAGGTAAGTATTTGACAAAGAAGTCATCTCCAATTTTGTCCATTAAAAAAATTCAGATTCCATTTCAAAGGGCTCACCTAGAGTGATAGTTAATTTCCTATTGGTAAAATAAGTGGTCACTATCAAAATCTTTCATTTACCCCTAATAGAAAGTAAATCCATTTCCAATCTGCATGAGTTGTTCTAAAACTAAGCAGTTTCCACTAATAAATTATGAGAAACAGAACAAGTTATGAATGATGACCAAAAGATACAGATGCTAAATGTTTAGTTAAACAAAAGCAATCTTGTAAAGAAAAAAATCCAAGTTCTTGAAAAATGTTAAAATAAGCGCATAGGTATAGTTCTTAAGCTGGGAGCAATCATATT
Source organism: Rhinopithecus bieti (assembly GCF_001698545.2). Taxonomy (NCBI): domain Eukaryota; kingdom Metazoa; phylum Chordata; class Mammalia; order Primates; family Cercopithecidae; genus Rhinopithecus; species Rhinopithecus bieti. The sequence goes on from NW_016806087.1 coordinate 41,783, forward strand.
AATTAGTTATAAAAATTAGCAATTGAAATAAAATGCACATCAATAGAAAAGGCAGCTTGAGAATTGTGAGTCGAAATTATTCTACTGTTTCAGGTCAGCAATTTTATGGCATACTATAAAATAAGGAAATTTCCAAATTCTGTATGTAGAATGAAACTTTTTTTAGGTTCTGGGAAACTGATTTGCAAATCACTTTCGTGCATGTTGTTTACTTGTGTATGTTAAGCCTAAACCTAGGCAGTGCAGCCTAGTAGTGAAGAGGAAGCCACTGGAGCCTGACTGATTAGATTCAAATCCTTGTATTCTCATTTATTAGCTACAGGACCTCCAAGACCTTGGGAAATTACTTAACCTCTTCAAGCTTTGGTTTCCTCATTTCTAAAATGGGGATAACAGTCCTACTTCACAGGATTTTAGTCAGGATTAGATGTCATAATGCATCTAAAAATTTCTACTTATTATTATTGCTAGCTATAGGAGACAATGTTCTGGCTTAATTCAAATAACTTTCTCTTCATTTTAATATATAGTTGGTGTCTTGAGAATGTTCTCTCCTGCCTAAATTATTTATTCTTTATGTCCATGTTCTTTCTGAAGGCCTCTGAGTCAGCTGTGGGCTGTGTGTGTTTGGCGTGATTAAGATTAGAAAACTGAAAATACATTGTGGATCTCTCTACTTAAGATGGCTGACTAGGCCAGGGGCGGTGGCTCATGCCAATCCCAGCAGCACTTTTAGGAGGCCCGGCGGGACAAGTGCTTGATCCCAGGAGTTCGAGAGTAGCCTGGGCAACATAAGGAAACCTCATCTCTACAAGAAATTAAAAAAACAAAACAACAACAACAACAAAAAAACCCCAGGCCTGGTGTTGCGTGCCTGTCATCCTAGCTACTGTGGAGGCTGAGGCGGGAGGATCACTTGAGCCCGGGAGGCTGAGATTGCAGTGACTCGAGATCTCGCCACTGCACTCCAGCTTCCGCGACAGAGCAAGACCGTGTCAAAAAAAAAAAAAAAAAAAAAAAAAAAAAAAGGTGGCTGACTAGAAACAGCTAGTGTGCGCCACTCACAGACAGAAGAAACCGGTAAGTAGACACTAGCCCTTTAACTAGATCATCCAGGTGGACACTTTGGGATTCAGCAAGGAAGCAACGCCACCTATGGAGAGCCGAGATGAGTGAGACAGGACAACCGCCCACTGGGAGTGGTACAGAGCCAGGGGAGGCTCCCAACATGGGGAAACGGTTAGTGAGTGAGAGTGCCTGGGGACCTACACTTCTACTAGGGGGCTTTTGCAACACTGGGCTCAGGAGAACACCCATGACCTCTCCCAGCTGGGGCCTGCAGACTGACGCCGAGAGCTAGGTGGAGTCTGGGTGGAGCCGCCACTCAGGCACATGCAGAGTCCTGGTGGCCTTGGATCCCAGGGCACCCCGACAGCAGTGGCTGCAGTTCCGGCAACGGGGAAGGCCAGGCTCCTTCCCACATCACCAGGATAGAGACCAAACCCATGGGGCTGTGCAGTGGACAAACTGCAGGCCTCCCCTGCACTGCACCTCCTCAGACACGGTCCACTGGCCTGGGACCTTAGCGTGGCCACCCAGCGCCTGCTGATCTCTCAGGCCACTAGCTGCTCTGCGCTTCCCTGGGATAGACCTTAGCAGGCAGGTCGCCATTTTCCCTGCTCCACAGCAGCCCCTCTTGTTGCCCTCAGGCCCCGGAGGGAGCACAGTGATTAGGGACTCATAGGGACCCCCAGTGCAGCACAGCTGCCTTACAGTAAAGCGGCCAGATTGTTTTACACATGGGTTCCCCAGCCCTGCTCCTTCTCACTGGGCAGGGACTTTTGACCTGGGATCCCAGCCACCCCTTGCTTGGACCATTGGGCTGGTAGCAGTTCTGCACTTAACCTGGAATGGAGCTCACAGGGGTAGCAGGTGGGTCGCCATTTTCGCTGCTGCACAGCCCTTACTCCTGTTGCCCTCAGGCTGAGGAGTGCAGTGATTAGGGACTCACACAGGGCTCCAGCACAGTGGAGCTGCCTTGCGGAAAAGCAGACAGACTGTTTTCCATGCGGGTGCCTGTCTCTGCTACTCCTCACTGGGCAGGATCTCTTGACTTGGGTCCCCAGTACAGCCACCTTGCCCTTGCTGAACACTTCCGTTGGTAGCAGCTCTGTGTTTCTCTGGGGAGGAAATCCCAGAGATGATCCACAGTCCCTGGGTCCTGCAGCTGCTGTGGCACTGCCCTTACTGCCCTCAGGCTGGGGAAGAAACAAAGGACCTGGTTGCTTTGCTGGAACCTCCAGCATGCTGCAGCCACCATACAGAGAGGAGCCCAGTCTCTCTTCTCTGTGAGCCCCTACCTCCCACCCTTAACCAGGCAGGACCCCCCAGTTCGGGACCACAGAGCAGCCACCCCACTCCCAGCTCAGCTTTCCCACTGGTAGTGGCTCTGTGTTTCCCTGGGGTGGAGCTCCCCGAGGCAACCGACAGCCCCATTGCCACTGCAGCGGTTCTGCCCTCGCTGTCCTAGCACTGGGGAAGGAACAAAGAGCCTGAGGGATTTACTTGTGGCACCAGCATGCCAAAGTTGCCATATGGAGGGGAGCCCAGTCTGTGCTCCCTGTGAGCCCCCAACTGCCTGCTCCTCACCAGTTGTCCCCCACCTTGGGCCAGCCGCACAGGCGCCCCACCCCGCCGACTGAACATTCCCACTGGCAGCGGCTCTGCATTTCTCTGAAGTGGAGCTCCCAGGGGCAATTGAAAGCCCCTCTGCCACTGCCATTGCACTGGTACTGCTCCTGCTGACCTTGGACTGAGGAAGGAACAAAGACCTTAAGTGCTTTACCTACACTTCCAGCAAGCCACAGCTGCCCTAAGGAGAAGCCAGTCCATCTCCCTTGTGAGCCCCCTGCACCCTCCTGCTTATCACCAGGTAGGGCCTCCTGGCTCGGGCCCACAACATAGCTGCCCCACCATGGACTGATCGCACCAGTTGGTAGTGGCTCTGCGTTTCTTTGGGATGGAGTCCCAGGAGACAAATGCCACATCACTGCCAAGGTCACTTCCCCTGTTGCCTCCAAGCTGGGGAGGGAAAGTAAAACCTGAGCTGGCTCGAGGGCTGCAGTGTGCAGCCCAGGAGTGCCAAGCCAAGATCTGCAGTCAGCACTTGAGTGGAAGAGGAGCCCACACTCTTAAGAAAACAGAGAGAACACAGCTGCAAACATGAGGAGATGCAGAGGAGCCATGTGACTGAGCAAGCGCCTACCTACTGGCCATTACGTTTACCGCCATCTACCAGATCGCAGTCCAAAGTTCAACCTCATAAATACTTTGCTAATACAACCCCTCATGAAACCAAGGACAAGAATTCAGCTTAAAATAAAAATCCTGCACAAAGCTTTGGAATGCTGAAACCATTCAGAAATGAAGTCAACTGATTATATTTTCAAATTACACTACAGTTAAGGAACATCAGCCCACACAGATGAGAAAGAATCAGTGCAAGAACTCTGGAAACTCAAAATTTTTCCTTCAAATGACTGCACTGGTTCCCTAGCAAGGGTTCTTTTTTTTTTGAGACAGAGTCTTGCTCTGTCGCTGGGGCTGGAGTGCAGTGGCCGGATCTCAGCTCACTGCAAGCTCCGCCTCCCGGGTTTATGCCATTCTCCTGCCTCAGCCTCCCAAGTAGCTGGGACTACAGGCGCCCGCCACCTCGCCCGGCTAGTTTTTTTTGTATTTTTTAGTAGAGACGGGGTTTCACTGTGTTAGCCAGGATGTTCTTGATCTCCTGACCTCGTGATCCGCCCATCTTGGCCTCCCAAAGTGCTGGGATTACAGGCTTGAGCCACCGCGCCCGGCCAAGCAAGGGTTCTTAACCAGGTTGAAATGGCTAGAATGATGGACATAGAATTCAGAATATGGATAGGAATGAAGATCATTGAAATTCAGGAGAAAGTCAAAACTCAATCCAAGGAATCTAAGGATTACAATAAAATGATACAGGAGCTGAAAGACAAAATGGCCATTATAAGAAAGAACTGATCTGATAGAGGTGAGAAACACACTACAAGAATTTCATAATGCAATCACAGGTATTCACAGCAGAATAGACCAAGCTGAGGAAAGAATCTCGGTGTTCAAAGACTGGGTCTTCAAATTAACTCAGAAATAAAGAAAAAAGAATGAACAAAACCTCCAAGAAATATGAAATTATGTGAAGAGACCAAACCTGTAACCACCCAACAGTTACACCTTGCCTGCTGCCTAAACAGAGCTGATTTATCAAGACAAGGGAATTGCAATAAAGAGTAATTCATGCAGAGCCGGCTATGGGGGAGACCAGAGTTTTTTTATTACTCGAATCAGTATCCCTGAGAATTTGGGAGTTGGCATTTTTAAGGATAATTGGGTGGGTGGGTGGGGGGCAGTGAATCGGGAGTTCTGATTGATCAGGTTGGAGATGAAATTCATAGGGAGGTGAAGCTGTCCCTCTTGTGCTGAGTCAGTTCCTGAGTCAGACCAGATGGGCCAGTTTATTGATCTAGGTGGAGCCAGCTGATCTATCGAGTACAGGGTCTGCAAAATATCTCAAGCACTGATCTTAGGTTTTGTAATAGTGGTGTTATTTGGGGAGGAGCAATTTGGGGAGGTTTAGAATCTTGCAGCCTCCAGCTGCATGACTCCTAAACCATAATTTCTAATCTCATGGCTAATTTGCTAGTCCTGCAAAGACAGTCTATTCCCCAGGTAGGAAGGGGGTTGGGGAAAGGGCATTATCATCTTTGTTTCAAAGCTGAACTGTAAACTAAGTTCCTCCCGAAGTTAGTTTGGCCTTTGCCTAGGAATGAACAAAGACAGCTTGAAGATTAGAGCCTAGATGGATTCGGTTAGGTCAGATCTCTTTCACTGTCTCAGTTATAATTTTGCAATGACAGTTTCAAACTTATGACTTATTGGTGTCTCTGAAAGAGAGGAAGAAAAAATATGCAACTCTGAAAACATATTTGAGGATGTTGTTTACAAATTTTTTTTCAACCTTGCTAGAAAGACCAACATTTAAATTTAGGAAATTCAGAGAAAGCCTGTGAGATATAATACAAGATGATCATTCCCAAGACATATATAATCAGGTTCTCTAAGGTTGACATGAACGAAAAAATATTAAAGGCAGCTAGAGAGAAGGGGCAGGTCTCTATTAATACAAAGGAAAACCCATTAAGATAGCAGCAGAGTGGGGGGCGGAGCAAGATGGCCGAATAGGAACAGCTCCAGTCTCCAACTCCCAGCGCGAGCGACACAGAAGACCGGTGATTTCTGCATTTTCAACTGAGGTACTGGGGTCATCTCACTAGGGAGTGCCGGACAATCGGTGCTGGTCAGCTGCTGCAGCCTGACCAGCGAGAGCTGAAGCAGGGCGAGGCATCGCCTCACCTGGAAGCGCAAGGGGGAAGGGGATCCGTTTTCCTAGCCAGGGGAACTGAGACACACAACACCTGGAAAATCGGGTAACTCCCACCCCAATACTGCGCTGTAAGCATACAGGCAC
>NW_016806087.1:50832-74931 GCF_001698545.2 Rhinopithecus bieti
AAGATAGCAGCAGAATTTTCACTAGAAGCTCTATAAGCCAGAAGAGATTGTGGACTTGTATTCAACATTCTTAAGAAACTTCAACCAAGAATTTCACGTCCAGCGAAACTAAGCTTCATAAGTGAATAAAAAATAAGATCCTTTTTAGAAAGTCAAATGCTAAGGGAATTCGTTACCACCAGACCTACCTGCCTTACAAAAGGTACTTAAGGGAATGCTAAATATGGAAACGAGACTATTACTGGCCACCACAAAAACATACTTAAGTGTATAGACCATTAATACTATAAAGCAACCACACAATCAAGTCTGCATAGTAACCAGCTAACAATGTGATGACAGGATCGAATCTGCACGTATCAATATTAACTTTTAGTGTAAACAGGCTAAGTACTCCAATTAAAAGGCACAGAGTTGCAAGTTAGATAAAGAAGCAAATCCTGGCTATATGATGTCTTCAAGAGACCCATTTCACATGCAGTGATACCCATAGGCTCAAAGTAAAGGGATGGAGAAAAATCTGTCAAGCAAATGGAAAACAAAAAATCGGGGGTTGCTTATTCTAATTTTGGACAAATCAGACTTTAAGCCAATAATGATTTAAAAAGACAAGAGTATTATGTGGTGGTAAAATGTTCAATTGAACAAGAAGATGTAACTATCCTAAATATATTTCCCCCTATACAGGAGCATCCAGATTCATGAAGCAAGTTTTTAGAGACCTACAAAGAGACTTAGATAACCACACAATAATAGTGGGAGACTTCAATACCCCACTGACAGTATTAGACAGATAATTGAGGCAGAAAACTAATGAAGATATTTGGGACCTGACCTCGACACTTGATCAAATGGGCCTAACAGTTATCTACAGAAGTCTTCACCCAAAAACAACAGACTATACATTTTTCTTCTTATGTGCACATGGCACATACTCTAAAATTAACCATACAATTGGCCATAAAACAGTCCTCAGCAAATTCAAAAAAACTGAAATATGAAATATATTCTCAGAACATTGAAAAATTAAAATATAAATCAATACTAAGAAATCACTCAAAACTATACAAGTACATTAAAATTAACCTGCTCCTGAATGACTTTTGGGTAAAAAAAGAAGTTAAGGCAGAAATCAAGAAATTATCTGAAACTAGTGAGAACAAAGATATTAGATACCAGAATCTCTGGGACACAGCTAAGGGAGTACTAGGAGGCAAGTTTATAGTGCTAAAGGCTCACTTTAAAAAGTTAGAAAGATCTCAAACTAACAACCTAACATCACATCTAGAGAAACTAGAGAAACAAGAGTAAACTAACCCCAAAACTAGCAGAATACAAGAAATAATCAAAATTAGAGCTGAACTGAAGGAAACTGAGAAATGAAAAACCATACAAAAGATCAGCAAATGTAGTCGTTTGTTCATTGAAGGAATAAATAAGATTGATAGGCTGCTGGCTAGATGAATAAAGGAAAAAATTGAGGAGATCTAAGTAAACATAATCAGAAATGACAAAGGGGACTTCACCACTGACCCCACAGAAATACAAAGAACTCTCAGAGACTACTGGGAACACCTCTGTGAACACAAACTAAAAGAAATGGATAAATTCCTGGAAACATATAACCTTCCAAGATTGAACAAGGAAGAAATGGAATCCCTGAACAGACCAATAATGAGTTCTGAAATTGAATCAGTAATAAAAAGCCTACCAACCAGAAAAAGCCCAGGGCCAGATGGATTCACAGCTGAATTCTACCATATGTATAAAGAAGAGCTGGTACTGTTCCTACTGAAACTATTTCAAAAAATTGAGGAGGAGAGACTCCTCCCCAGCTCATTCTATGAGTCCAGCATCACCCTTACACCAGAACCTGGCAGAGACACAACAACAAACAATAAAACTTCAGGCCAATTTCCTTGCAGATGACATTATTCTTACCTAGAAACCCCCAAAATCTCTGCCCCAAAACTAGATCCCATAAACAACTTCAGCAAAGTTTCAGTATACAAAATTAATGTGCAAAAGTCAGTAGCATTTCTATACACCAACAACATCTAAGCTGAAAGCCAAATCAAGAATGCAGTCCCATTCACAATAACCACAAGAAGAATAAAATACCTAGGAATATAGCTAAGCAGGGAGGTACAAAATGTCTACAATGAGAATTACAAAACACTGTTCAAAGAAATCAGAGATAACACAAACAAATGGGGAAACATTCTATGCTCATGGATAGGAAGAATCCATGTTGTTAAAATGGCCATACTGCCCAAAACAATTTACAGATTCAGACTATCAGACTATCAATGATATTCCTCACAGAATTACAAAATCTATTTTAAAATTCATTGAAAACCACAAAAGAGCCGGAATAGCCAGAGCAGTCCTAAAAAAAACAGAACAAAGCTGGAGGCATTTTGTTACCTTGTTACCTGACTCCAAACAATAAAGGCTACAGTAACCAAAGCTGCATGATACTGGTACAAAAACAGACACATAGACCAATGGAACAACATAGAAAGTCCAGAAATAACGCCGCAGTCCTACAACCATCTGATCTGTGACAAAGTTGACAAAAACAAGCAATGGGGACAGGACTTCCTGCTCAATAAATGGTGCTGGGATTACTGGCTAATCATAGGCAGAAAATTGAAACTAGATGCTGTCCTTAAACCATATACAAAAATCAATTCAAGATGGATTAAAGGCTTAAATGAAAGTATAAAAACTCTGGATGATAATGTCGGAAATACTATTCTGGACATAGGCCCTGGCAAAGATTTCATGATGAAGATGGCAAAAGCAATAGCAACAAAACAAAAATTGACAGATGAGACCTAATTAAATCAAAGAGCTTCTGCATAGCTAAAGAAACTATCAACAGAGTAAACAGACAGCCTACAGAATGGGAGAATGTATTTGCAAACTCTGCATCTGACAATGATCTAGTAACCAGCATTTATAAGAAACTTAACAACAAATCAACAAGCAAAAACAAACAACCTCATTAAAAAGTGGGCAAAGGATGTGAACAGATACTTTTCAAAAGAAGACATGCATGCAGCCAACAAGCTCATGGAAACATACTCAACATTATTAATCACTAGAGAATTGCAAATCAAAACCATGATGAGATACCATCTCATACCAGTCGAATGGTTATTATTATTTTTTTTATTATTATACTTTAAGTTCTAGGGTACATGTGCACAACGTGCAGGTTTATTACATAGGTATGTGCCATATTGGTTTGCTGCACCCATTAACTCATCATTTACATTAGGTATCTCTCCTAATGCTATCCCTCCCCCAACTCCCATCCCCCGACAGGCCCCGGTGTGATGTTCCCCACCCCCTGTCCAAGTGTTCTCATTGTTCAATTCCCACCTATGAGTGAGAACGTGTGGTGTTTGGTTTTCTGTCCTTGTGATAGTTTGCTGAAAATGATGGTTTCCAGCTTCATCCATGTCCCTGCAAAGGACATGAACTCATCCTTTTTTATGACTGCATAGTATTCCATGGTGTATATGTGCCACATTTTCTTAATCCAGTCTGTCATTGATGGACATTTGGGTTGGTTCCAAGTCTTTGCTATTGTGGACTGTGCTGCAATAAACATACATGTGCATGTGTCTTTATAGTAGCATGATTTACAATCCTTTGGGTGTGGACCCAGTAATGGGATAGCTGGGTCAAATGGTATTTCTAGTTCTAGATCCTTGAAGAATTGCCACACTTTCTTCCACAATGGTTAAACTAATTTATACTCCCACTAACAGTGTAAAAGCGTTCCCATTTCTCCACATCCTCTCCAGCATCTGTTGTTTCCTGACTTTTTAATGATTGGCATTCTAACTGGTGTGAGATGGTATCATTGTGGTTTTGATTTGCATTTCTCTGATGACCAGAGATGATGAGCATTTTTTCATATGTCTGTTGGCTGCATAAATGTCTTCTTCTGAAAGTATCTGTTCATATCCTTTGCCCATTTTTTGATGGAGTTGCTCTTTTTTATTGTAGATTTCTTTAAGTTCTTTGTAGATTCTGGATATTAGCCATTGTCAGATGAGTAGGTTGCAAAAATTTTCTCCCATTCTGTAGGTTGCCTGTTTACTCTGATGGTGGTTTCTTTTGCTGTTCAGAGACTCCTTAGTTTAATTAGATCCCATTTGTCTATTTTGGCTTTTGTTGCCATTGCTTTTGGTGTTTTAGTCATGAAGTCTTTGCCCATGCCTGTGTCCTGAATGGTATTGCCTAGGTTTTCTTCTAGGGTTTTTATGGTTTTAGCTCTAACATTTAGGTCTTTAATCTATCTTGAATTAATTTTTCTATAAAGTGTAATAAAGGGATCCAGTTTCAGCTTTCTACATATGGCTAGCCAGTTTTCCCAGCACCATTTATTAAATAGGGGATTGTTTCTTCATTTCTTGTTTTTGTCAGGTTTGTCAAAGATCATATGGTTGTAGATATGTGGTATTATTTCTGAGGGCTCTGTTCTATTCCAATGGTCTATATTATCTGTTTTAGTACCAGTGCCATGCTGTTTTGGTTACTGTAGCCTTGTAGTATAGTTTGAAGCCAGGTAGCGTGATTGCCTCCAGCTTTGTTCTTTTTGCTTGGGATTGTCTTGGCTATGTGGGCTCTTTTTTGGTTCCATATTAACTTTAAAGTAGATTTTTCCAATTCTGTGAAGAAAGTCATTGGTAGCTTGATGGGGTTGGCATTGAATCTATAAATTACCTTGAGCAGTATGGCCATTTTCACAATATTGATTCTTCCTATCCATAAGCATGGAATGTTCTTACATTTGTTTGTGTTCTCTTTTATTTTGTTGAGCAGTGGTTTGTAGTTCTCCTTGAAGAGGTCCTTCACATCCCTTGTAAGTTGGATTCCTAGGTATTTTATTNATCAGGATGATGCTGGCCTCATAAAATGAGTTAGGGAGGATTCCCTCTTTTTCTAGTGATTGCAATATTTTCAGAAGGAATGGTACCAGCTCCTCTTTGTACCTCTGGTAGAATTTGGCTGTGAATCCATCTGCTCCTGGACTTTTTTTGGTTGGTAGCCTGTTAATTATTGCCTCAATTTCAGAGCCTGTTATTGGTCTATTCAGAGATTCAACTTCTTCCTGGTTTAGTCTTGGCACGATGTGTGTGTACTAGAATTTATCCATTTCTTCTAGATTTTCTAGTTTATTTGCATAGAGATATTTAAAGTATTCTCTGATGGTAGTTTGTATTTCTGTCAGATTGGTGGTGATATCCCTTTTATCATTTTTTATTGTGTTTGTTTGGTTCTTCTATTTTCTTCTTTATTAGTCTTGCTAGTGGGCTATCAATTTTGTTGATTATTTCAAAAAACCGGCTCCTGGATTCAGTGATTTTATGAAGGTTTTTTTTTTTTTGACTCTATCTCCTTCAGTTCTGCTCTGATCTTAGTTATTTCTTGCCTTTTGCTAGCTTTTGAATTTGTTTGCTCTTGCTTCTCTAATTCTTTCAATTGTGATGTTAGGGTGTCAATTTTGGATCTTTCCTGCTTTCTCTTATGGGCATTCAGTGCTATGAATTTCCCTCTACACATTGCTTTAAATGTGTCCCAGAGATTCTGGTATGTTCTGTCTTTGTTCTCATTTGTTTCAAACATGTTTATTTCTGCCTTCATTTCGTTATTTACCCGGTAGTCATTCAGGAGCAGTTTATCAGTTTCCATGTAGTTGTGTGGTTTTGAATGAGTTTCTTAATCCTGAGTTCTAATTTGATTGCCCTGTGGTCTGAGAGACAGTGTGTTGTGATTTCTGTTCTTTTACATTTGCTGAGGAGTGCTTTACTTCCAATTATGTGGTCAATTTTAGAACAAGTGCGATGTGGTGCTGAGAAGAATGTATATTCTGTTGATATTAGGTGGAGAGTTCTGTAGATGTCTATTAGATCCACTTCGTGCAGAGCTGAGTTGAAGTCCTGATATCCTTGTTAACCTTCTGTCTCATTGATCTGTCTAATATTGACAGTAAGGTGTTAAAGTCTCCCATTATTATTGTGTGGGAGTCAAGTCTCTTTGTAGGTCTCTAAGGACTTGCTTTATGAATCTGGGTACTCCTGTATTGGGTGCATGTGTATTTAGGATAGTTAGCTCTTCTTATTGAATTGATCCCTTTACCTTATGTAATAGCCTTCTTTGTCTTTTTTGATCTTTGATGGTTTAAAGTCTGTTTTATCAGAGACTAGTATTGCAACCCCTGCTTTTTTTGTTCTCCATTTGCTTGGTAGATCTTCCTCCATCCCTTTATTTTGAGCCTGTGTGTGTCTCTGCACATGAAATTGGTCTCCTGAATACAGCACACTGATGGGTCTTGACTCTTTATCCAATTTTCCAGTCTGTGTCTTTTATTTGGGGTGGTTAGCCCATTTACATTTAAAGTTAATATTGTTATGTGTGAATTTGATTCTGTCATTATGATGTTAGCTGGTTGTTTTGCCCATTAATTGATGCAGTTTCTTCATAGCATTGATGGTCTTTACATTTTGGCATATTTTTGCAGTGGCTGGTACCGGTTGTTCCTTTCCATGTTTAGTCTTCCTTCGGGAGCTCTTGTGAGGCAGGCCTGGTGGTGACAAAAATCTCTCAGCGTTTGCTTGTCTGTAAAGGATTTTATTTCTCCTTCACTTCTGGGTTGAAAATTCTTTTCTTTAAGAATGTTGAATATTGGCCCCCACCCTCTTCTGGCTTGTAGAGTTTCTGCCGAGAGATTTCTTTTTAGTCTGATGGTCTTCCATTTGTGGGTAACCCGACCTTTCTCTCTGGCTGCCCTTAACATGTTTTACTTCATTTCAACATTGGTGAATCTTGCAGTTATGTGTCTTAAGGTGGCTCTTCTCAAGGAATATCTTTGTGGTGTTCTCTGTATTTCCCAAATTTGAATGTTGGCCTGCCTTGCTAAGTTGGGGAAGTTCTCCTGGATAATATCCTGAAGAATGTTTTCCAGCTTGTTTCCATTCTCCCTATCACTTTTAGGTATACCAATCAAATGTAGATTTGGTCTTTTCACACAGTCCCATATTTCTTGGAGGCATTGTTCATTTTTTTTTTTTTACTCTTTATTCTCTAATCTTGTCTTCCTGCTTTATTTCATTAAATTTATCTTCAATCACTGATATCCTTTCTTTCACTTGTTCAAATTGGCTATTGAAGCTTGTGCATGCATCACGAAGCTCTTGTGCCATGGTTTTCAGCTCCATCAGGCCATTTAAGGTATTCTCTACCTGTTTATTCTAGTTAGCCATTTGTGTAACCTTTTTTTCAAGGTTTTTAGCTTCCTTGCGATGCGTTAGAACATGCTCCTTTAGTTTGGAGAAGTTTGTTATTACTGACCTTACTTCTGACAACTCCTCAAAGTCATTCTCTGTCCAGCTTTGTTCCATTGTTGGTGAGGAGTTGTGATCCTTTGGAGGAGAAGCAGCACTCTGGTTTGTAGAATTTTCAGCTTTTCTGCTCTGGCTTCTCCTCATCTTTGTGGTTTTATCTACCTTTGGTCTTTGATGTTGGTGACCTACAGATGGGGTTTTTGGGGTGCATGTCCTTTTGGTTGATGTTGTTGCTTTCCTTTCTGTTTGTTCATTTTCCTACTAACAGTTAGGTCCCTCAGCTGCAGGTCTGTTGGAGTTTGCTGGAGGTCCACTCCAGACTCTGTTTTCCTGGGTATCACCAGCGGAGGCTGCAGAACGGCAAGTATTACAGAACAGCAAATATTGCTGCCTGATCCTTCCCCTGGAAGCTTCGTCCCAGAGGGGCACCCAGCTGTATGAGGTGTTTGTTGGCCCCTACTGGGAGATGTCTCCCAGTTAGGCTACATGGGGGTCAGGGACCAACTTGAGGAGGCAGTCTGTCCATTTTCAGAGCTCAAATGCCATGCTGGGAGACCACTGCTCTCTTCAGAGCTGTCAAACAGGGACGTTTATGTCTACAGAAGTTTCTGCTGCCTTTTGTTCAGTTATGCCCTGCCCATAGAGGTGGACTCTATAGCAGAGTAGGCCTTGCTGAGCTGTGGTGGGCTCCTCCCAGTTTGAGCTTCCTGGCCGCTTTGTTTACCTACTCAAGCCTTAGCAATGGCAGATGCGCCTCCCCCCGCCAGGCTGCAGCCTTGCAGGTTGATCTCAGACTGCTGCACTAGCAGTGAGCAAGGCTCTTTGGGCATGGGACCCACCAAGCCAGGCACAGGAGAGAATCTCCTGGTGTGCCAGTTGCTAAGACCATGAGAAAAACACAGTATTTGGGTGGGAGTGTCCCATTTTTCCGGGTACAGTCTGTCACGGTCTCCCTTGGCTAGGAAAGAGACATCCCCAATCCCTTGCACTTCCGGATGCCCTGCCCTGCTTTGGCTAGCCCTCTATGGGCTGTACCCACTGTCCAACCAGCCCCAATGTGATGAACCAGGTACATCAGTTAGAAATGCAGAAATCACCCATCTTCTGTGTCAATCACGCTGGGAGCTGAAGACCAGAGCTGTTCCTATTTGGCCATCTTGGAATGGACCCGGCCATTATTATTATTGTTTTTTTATTTTACCACTGTACTCCGGCAGTACAACCTTGGCTCACTGTAACCTCCTCCTCCTGGACTCGAGTAATCCTCTCACCTAAGTCTCCCAAGTAGCTGGGCCTACGCATGCCTGGCTAATTTTAGTATTTCTTGTAGAAACAGGGTTTTGCCATGTTGCCTAGACTGCTCTTGAACTCTTGGGCTCAAGCGATCCAACTACGTCAGCCTTCCAAAATGTTTGGATTACAGGTGTGAGCTACCATGCTCGGCCTAGAATGGCTACTATTAAAAAGTAAAACAATAATATGGTAATGAGATTGCAGAGAAAGGATGCTTATGCACTGCTGGTGGAAATGTAAATTAGTTCAGCCATTGTGGAAAGCAATGTGGTGATTTTTCAAAGAACTTAAAACAGAATTACCGTTCATCCCAGCAATCCCATTAGTGGGTGTATACCCAAAGGAATGTAAATTATTCTACTATAAAGACACATGCACAGGTATGTTCATGGCAGCACTATTTACAGTAGCAAAGACATGAAATCAGCCTAAATGTCCATCAAATGGTAGACTGGATAAAGAAAATGTGGTACACCGTAGAATACTGTGCAGCCATAAAAAAGAATGAGATCATGTCTTTGCAGCAACATGGATGGAGCTGGGGGCTATTATCCTAAGCAAACTAATGCAGAAGCAGAATGTCAAATACTACATGTTACAGAAACTGGGGCCTACTTGAGGAGGGAGGGTGGAAGGAAGGAGAGGATACAAAAACTACCTATGGGGCACTATGCTTATTACCTGGATAATGAAATAATCTGTACACCAAACCCCGGTGACACACAGTTTACCTATATAGCAAACCTGCATATTTACCCCTGAATCTAAAATAAATGTTTTTTTTAAACAAGATTGTGAAGTGTAGCATGCAATTATATTGTGATTGAGTTCTAATATTATAGGTATTAAAAACAGAGGAAACACAGAGAGTAAAACTAATTCTGAGAAGATGCTTATAATTATATGATCTTGGTAAAACTCATGTCTCAGCTTGTTAAGTTAAAAACACATCATGTAAAATACTGGCATTGGACTAAATCCTAATTTCCTTCCTGGGTGTCAGATTTAGTGGACTTTTTCTCCTACCTGAAATGCTCTCCTTATACAGCTTGTTCCACTTTTATGATGCTATTCATCCTTGAGCACTTGTAGGATAGATCAGTGTAAAGTGGATCATTTGTTTTTAACCTCCTCAGGTTGTCAGTGGAAACCACACTATAGGGGGTAAAGACACCCAGAATTGAAGTGTGCAATATTATACACAATATTAATATGAAAGCAGTGCCAAAATGGCAAAATGAGGTGAGGAAAAGAGGCGGCCACCCAGAATCCTCCAGTACTTAGTGTTAATAGATATTTGCAAACTTATTAACTTGAAATTCCTTTAGGCATCATATTCCAGATTGAAGCTGCTGGGAATTTCTACCCTTATTAATTTTTATCTCCTCTACTTTATCCTCCCTACATTTATAAAAAGCTGCTGCTCAAAGGGCTATTTGTTAGCGGTGCTGAGTGTCTCCACCATTGAGGACTCACCGTATTTAAAGTACTCTACTGGTGTTGAGTAAATATTTGCCAATGTTCTAAATGCCAGGGCCTCTTGACAGCTCAACAGGAATGTTGCTTAGGCAGGAATGGGGGAAGGACAGAATAATTCCTATCCCTGCAGCTGTGCAGCAAATTTTGGAGGACTGGGCTGAATGCCTCCAAAAAAATGTACCGCATTACTACCGCCTTGATTGTTGTTAGTGTGTTGGTGACTGCATCTCCCTCAGGCTGCCTTAAAATATTCTCTTTCATGTTGACACGTTGGAGGAGATCAAGAATTCTCTTCTGGTTCGGATTTCAATAAGTGTTTGAAAAAGGAATCATGAAAACATAGGTCTGTGAGGGTGTGACAAAGCAAGCTGTCGATCTCACAATGAGGGCTCAGCAAGTTGCTTCATGTTTTCTATTCATAGCCGCCTCCTCTCTGTCAGCTCTTTTGAAGTACCCATAAAACAAAATAGGCTCATTAAATATGAGGGGGTAAATGAAGTTGGCAGTTGCACCTAGTTCAAAAGGCTTTCCTTTTAGATGTTTACGCTCCAGAAAAAAAAAAGAAAACAAAAAACTCTCAGAAGATGAATGCCTGCTATCAGTGGCTATTCATGGCCTCCCTTTTGGGTAAGAGATGTCAGCCAGGCTTTGGAAGATGTGGGTATTTTGTTCCAGATCTAACACTAAACTGGTCCACAACATTAATGTCACAACGAAAAGCCAGGAAAGTCTTGTTTACCATTTCATTTACTTAGTTTGCATATAAGGATAAAGACTATATAGAGTTCCTTTCTAAACAGTAAAGAGAATTTCTTCATCACTCTTCCCACATGGGCAGGGGCTTGTCCTATGTGTGCACTCTTGCTGACAGGGACAGGCAATGGTTTTGCCCTGTGGATAAGCTCTTCCAACTCTTAGATTCTATTCTTTCATGAACCTTTTCCTGCACATTTGACTCCTTTTCTGAACCTACAGCATCTACATTTTAATGAGCTGAAGGGGATGCCAAGATATCTAAGAGATGGTCTTAACCCTCAAGATCTTACTGTCAGTAAATGAGGTAACATGTAATGATGTTCACTAAACTGCCATATGCAAATGTGAGGTAACTTGAGGAGATCCTTGAAAGATGGAAAATGTTTCTTTGGTCTCTGGTTGTGGGAAAGGACATTGCAAACCAGGGGAATAGTTTGAGCAAAGGCACAGAGGTTTTTCTAATCAGTGGACACTCTTTTTAGTCCTTATTCTATTTGGCCTGAGCAATATTTGATGCTGTTGACCACTTGCTTCATCTTGAAGTATTCTCTTGGCTTTGGACACCACATTCTGCTGTGTTTACTTCTGCTTTTCTGATGGCTTTTTTCAATCTCATCTCCAGGTTTCTATGATTGTATATATATACTGATGATGCCTTGCCTATGTCTCTAGCCAGGCTGCCCTCTTGAAGCTCAGACCTATATAGCCAACTTTCTGCTGTGCACATTCATATATACAACTCTTACTTAAATGCCTTAAGTTCTGCATGTCCAAGACCAAACTCATTATCTTTCTCCTCAAATCTGCATCTTCCTCAGTTTCCTATCTTAGTGAATAATGTACACCCAGTTATTCAATTCAGAACCATGGTATAACCTTGACTCCTCCCTCCCCAACACCTTCCATATAAGAAACCACTAGATCTTTTATATTTTATTGTATTTTATATCTCTGTATCTGTCCAGGTCTTTCCATCTCTGTTGCTACCTTTTTGGGTCAGGTCACCATCATCTTTTGCTTGGATGACTGCAGTAGCCATTTCCCTTCAACTTTTCCTCCAGGTAATTCTTTCTCTACATTGTAGCCAAAGGAATCTTTCTAGGGCACAAATATGATCATTGTGTTTTCTTTCCTTACAGCCCTCTAGTATCTCCCCTTTGCTCTAAGGATAGTGTCCAAGTCCCCAATAAGGCTTCTTTGTCTTTCTCATTCTGGACCTGCTGACCTCTCTGGCCTCATCTCTTGCCACCACTCCTCAAGCTCCCTGAGCTTCAGACATTTTGAAGTGAACCTGCAGTTTACTCACATACCAGGCAGGTTTTCCTGTCTCTCAGACTCCATGCACACTCTTCCCTATCTAGCACACTCTTTTCCTTTGCTCTTTCTCTGGTCCCAATTGGGAAATCACTGCTTCTACTGTAGCCTACTGACCTGTTTGTCTATATTCATTTAGGCCAGTACTCCTTATAGAGTCTGGAACATTCTAAATAATCAGTAGACACTTTTTGGATGAATGAGTGGTAATGCATGAGATGGCTTAAAGGAATGGCAGATCACCCAGACTGGAAGGGAGGACATACAAAAGACAAGAGTGGAAGATATGAAAGAAAGGTGGTTGGGTGTCTGAGACTGGGTTTCCTGAGCACAAACTGTGAGATGAAGATTCCAGTGCAGGCAGTTTATTGGGGAATGCTCTTGGGATTAACTCCTGTGAGAGACTGAGGGAATGATGGGGGCAGGATATGGCAGAGGGTGAAGTTGAACTGAAATGAAATTGCAACAGGGCTCTCAGCTGATCCCATGTGGTAATTAGAAGCTGGCATAACCTTATAAAGTTCTGAATTGAGGCAAGGGGGTTGGGGCTGTGTATCTTCACAGCAATCAGTCATTGAATGTGGGCTACCTCTGGGGAGGGAGCAAACTTAGGACAAACTGCTCCTTTTGCTAAGGGCGATTTCTGGCAAGGGATTCAATTATGACCTGGCAGAAGCCAACATTGCTGGTATCTAGGGGAATGATTATCCTGGTAGAGGATCTGGGTGGCATGACCACATCCACTACACTGGGCCTAGTTCAGGCCAAATTGAGGAATTTTTGCTTTATTTGGTAGGCTTTGGGATGCCATTGGAGATGTTTACACAGAGAAATCATGTGAGTCAGAGCTATATTTGAGAAGATGTCTAGTTGTATGCTCAGATTGGATTGGAGGTGGTAGATAAACTACAGAGAGAGAGGCCATTGGGAGACTATTGAAATAGTCCAGATGAGGAAATAAAGGCCTGAACAGGGGTATTGGCAGCAGAAATCGAAAAAGCAGTGGTTGCAAGAGATATGACAATGCTACAATTCCCAGGCCCTGGTGACTAATTGAATATGGGAAATATGGAAAAATCCAAGGTGATTTCATAGTTTTGAGCCTAGCTGAAATGTATGAATAATGGTTCTGGCAGTAGATATTTAAGAAGGATATAGGTTTGGTGTAGATTTGTTGAATTTGCAGTATGACAGCCACCCAAGTAGAATTGACTTACAGGTGCCTGGGCAGTTTTTTGGGAGGGCAAAATACACATACATAAAAAGTTCTATAATGATATGAAGATGTTCATGTAGCAGTATTAGCATCAAATTTGTATAAAAGCAGTTAATACTACAAGAGGCCAGAGAAGACAGAAATCACTGTAGTCAAGAAGTGTTCATGGCAGAGGTTGCATTTGAATGGGGTCTAGATGCAAGTGTTAGATTTATGATGAGGAAGAAGAGATAGGGAGGGCAGGATGATGACATTCTGAGTGGAGCCAATGATTTGAGCAGAGGCAGAGAGGTAGAAATACATACTACATATTTAGAAGACCATGAGAAGATCAGTTTGATTGGAACATAGGATTCATTTAAGGAAATTTTGGTTTAAAAAGTTGAATTGATTGCGGAGAAACTTGAATGACAGGCTGAGTGATAGGGAGCATAAAGAGTTTAGGTGATTTTTTTGGTAAAACTTTGCCTCTGTTTCTGAAGTTTGATCCTTTCAGCTGCCTGGATGTGGGTCTTCAGAACCCACAGAACTAGAACTCTCCACTTGAGAGACACTCTCAGTGTTTTCACACTTAAGTGCTTTTGATATAGAAGACTACTGGTCACTGAGAGTCTTTTTCATGGAGATTGTATGAAGGCACATTGGAGGGAATTCCAGCTGCATGTGTTTTTGAGGCTTTTACATCCACAGTCTTTGCTTAGCTTTCATGAGGCACAAAGAATGTGTGGCCTAATTGGTGATCTGGTTTACTGGCTCACCCTGAAAAGTAAATATTGTGTATCTGTAAGTGGAAATTCAGTATGTGTAATCTAGCTGCCTAGTGACGCCTGCCCCAAATGCTGTTGAAAACTTTGACCAAGGACTATAAAACTGTCAAGAGCTGGGGCCCAAGCTTGCTTTCACACCAAATAATTCGTTATTGAAGCTATTGGGAAGATAACAGGACATGCATTTGACTTGCTGGGATTGCTTGTTTGCTACAGAAGCATCTGGCAGAGCTAAATTGCTTTGTATTACATCATTTTTCATTTCTTCTTTTTATTTATCATCTACTTTTATTTGTTTGACATGGAAACTTGCCCCACCCACCTCTGAGCACTCTCATTGAATAAAAAATGTATCTTGGTATAACTTCAGTGACTTCAAAATGGAATCTTCAGATCGACACTTGGACCGTTAAAAAAACATTGTCAACAAAATTTCTTTTGTGTCTTTGAGCAGAAGTTTAATTTTATCCTCCTTCCAAGTGGTCTTAGGCTGCTATTAGACTTCCTGATTGCCATTTTGTGACATCCACAGGATCACTTGTTTTGTTTCTTTTGCATAATTTCATCATAGAGTGTTTGAAACAGTTTTTGGCAACAGGAAGAGAATTGCTGTTTAAGGAACAATTTTTTTGAACAGGAAGTAAATGATACATGCTGAAGCCCCCATGGAAGCTTTTGGGATGGCCTGCTAGATTTAGGACCAGAGATGGAGAATATGCAGTTGATAATGTACAGCTACTTCTGTTAAGGCAAAGTGGCCCTACCTTGTCTGTAGCTTTCCTCACAGGTAATTGCATGCATGGGCTTTCACGCAACAGAAAAAAATGTGCCAAATCTTGAGCCACTAAAAAAAACGCAAAAATCTGAGCATGTTATTAAGTTGCAACTGATATTCAACAGCTCTATATTAATCTCTAAGTAGCATACAAAGGAGCACTTACTGTTTTATCAATTCTTCAGTCTTACACAATTGAATATATTCTTCAGCCCACATAAATGTTTACTGCATTATAAGGGCTTTTTATGTTTAAACTTTATATTTAACAGTGTCCTTTAGATGTTTGGTCTAAAGGAAGTGCATTTCAGTAATCTAAAAAAGAATCTCAAAGGTATGTGTATTGTGTTTTCAATTTAAATTAGACATTGTAACTGCTTAATGCCTTACCTATTCCATTTAGATCCTTCCTGAAAACAGACTAATTTTCCTTTTTTTTTTTTTTTTTTTTTTTTTTTTTTTTTTTTTTTTTTTTTGAGACGGAGTCCTTGCTCCTGTAAGGGCCCGGGCTGGAGTGCAGCTGGCCCCGCATCTCCAGCTCAGCTGGGCAAGCTTCCGCCTCCCCCAGGTTTTACCCCATTTCCTGCCCTCAGCCCCCGAGTAGCTGGGACTACACACCAGGCGCCCGCATCTCGCACCGGCCCTAATTTTTTGTATTGTTTTAGTAGAGACGGGGTTTCACCGGTGTAGCGCAGGATGGTCTCGATCTCCTGACGCATCTGATCCGCCGTGCTCGGCGCTCCCAAAGTGCTGGATTAGCAGGCCCTTGAGCCCACCGCGGGCCAGGCCACAGACTAATTTTGCATAGCTGGCCTAAGATACTTTCCTTCCTTCCTTCCCCTTTTTTCTTTTCTTTTCCTTCTCAATGATCTCTTCCCTTCTCCCTTCTTTCCTTCCCTTCCCTTGCCATTTTTTTTTCTTCCCTTCCTTCCTTTCCCCTTCATTCCCTTCCTTCCTTCCCTTCCTTCCTTCTTTCCTTCTTCTTTCCTTCCTTCCCTTCTTTCCTCCTTCCTTCCCTTTTCTTTTTCTTTCTTCCTGTCCTCCTCCTCCTCCTCCTTCCTCTCCTGCCTCCTCCTTTCCTCTCCTCCTCTCCTTCCTCTCTCCTCTCTTTCTTCCTCTCCTCCACCACCACCACCGTTCTCCTCCTCCTCCTCCTCCTCCTCTCCTCTCCTCCTCTCTCCTTCTCCTTCTTCCTCAATAGGGTCTTACTCTGTTGCCCAGGCTGGAGTGCACTGGTACAATCATAGCTCACTGCAGCCTTGAACCATGGGATCAAGCAATCCTCCTGCCTCAGCCTTTCAAGTAGCTGGGACTAGAGGCATGCACTTCCTAGTGTAAAGTTAGTTTTTTCCCTATTTGCCTTGTCTAGAGATGGGGAAGAACAGTCATTTCCAGTCCCCATCATGTGATGTTAGGGGTGCTGAAAAGACTTCTGTATTTCCTAAATTAACTTTCAGAAATAGTTTTCTATTAGTACAATTACTTTGACAGAGACCAAAGACCTTAATGCATTTTACTTACTCATGATGTCTACCAGCCCTACTTTTGGTTTATTGCTGTTAGTCTAAATCACAGAGAGAGGCCCTCTAAAAGAAAATGATATTTATTTGGGAATATAGCATTGCAGTGGGAATTGCACAGTCTTTGCTTAACTTTCATGAGGCAATCTTTGCTCTACATGTGCCATAGTAAACGATGTGCATACTCAGGCAGGTAAAGGAAGACAAAAGTTTTTAAAGGAAAAATGAGAATTACATAATTGTTTTGAGATAATTATCCTTGGTTACAAGGATCAACAATAATGATGACAGCAGCCCAAAGTTAGACAGGCACTTGCTGGGGAAATGTCCTTGAAGAAGTATTTTTGTGTGTGCAAGTTTGCAGTTTTGCTAAATCTTTTGTGATAGTTTTATCATTCATTTATGAGTAAGAACTGCCCTCTTCATATTTATTCCTGGCCTTATTTGTTAGGGCTTTTTTTTTTTTTTTTTTACATGGGTGACTATATTTTGATTCTAACAACTTTCAGATTTTCACCCACTGCTGCCTTTTTTTTTTGAGACAAAGTCTTGCTCTGTCATCTGGGCTGGAAAGTCATAGCTCACTGTAGCCTTGAACTCTTGGGCTCAAATGGTTCTCCCAGCTCTGCCTCCTGAGTCACTAGGACTATAGGTGTGTGTCAACACACCTGGCTAATTTTTCTACTTTTTATAGAGATGGGATCTTTCTATGTGGCCCAGGCCGGTCTTGAACTCCTGGGCTCAAGCACTCCTCCTGCCTTGGCCTTCCAAAGTGTTGGGATTTTAAGCGTGAGCACTGCACCTGGCCCATTTCCCCCTTTTGATCAATGTCTCTCTCTGAACACATTGTTGATCAATCATCCTGTAGTTAGAGTTTGATGGCCCTTTGTGCCAGGATGGGCCTGTCCTGGGTGTCTGGTCTGGTCCCATATTGGAGAGAGTGAATTTCAGCTAGCAGTCAGTGTTAAAACTCTTTTAGCCACATTTGAGCAACAAAGGAGATTTGAAGGGAGAGGCTCTCAGGCTAAGCCTACTTGGAGTTCATTATTAAGTTTAAATTTGTTCTGTAGTCTTTTTCCATCATCTCAAAGTACTGGGACAGCATTTAGGAGTTATATTTCTGCAAAAATTTAACAAGTACCAGACACAGAGTTTAAAAAGAGAAAATAGTCTAGTCTATAGGCAGATAGCAAGAACTCAAAAACAATGCACAGGGCTACAATCTAATAACAAGTGTATTGTAGCTTTTCTTTAGAAACGTAACTTTTTCTCTCTATGTTAATCACACAGAAACTTCAGATTTATGAGCCTCCTGAGGCTAGGCAGCCAAGCCAAGGCAGACTTTAGATTTTTATCTACAGTCTTCAGGTTTCTGGGCCTGTCAGAGAGTGACATTTTAAATGTACTCACTGTAAGGCTGGGAAGTCAGGTATTCTATGCACATTCTCAAATATGACACTAAAGTCTTGGCAATATAACCAATGTTTCCAGTTGCATCCTGCTATAAAGAGAGAGCAGCTTTTTATTAGACTTACGCAAGTAACCATATTGCCATCAGAATACTTACAAATAGTTTCTGAATTTTGGAGGAATCAAGTAAGGAGCAAAAGCAAATGCTTTCATTCTTGTTTGCAAAAGTATATTTTACCAAATTGCTGTAAACTATAGATAGCTCAAGAGAGAAAATTTCCTTAAATCTGGAAAACAACACATTTATGTATAGAACCAGTAATGTTTCTAGTAACAGTAATAAAAACATTATTTTCATTAGTTACTTAATCTTGTATAATTAATTTTTGTTCTGTTTGATCTCGATCAGCAGTTTCACGATTCTGCAGTTTCTTTATTATAGTTCTGAAAATTTTATTTAGTCTATTGATCTTAAAGCTATTGGAAACCTATGTTATCTTAAACATACTGTTAGAATCTTTTTCATGAAAAGCAATTATAGGCCAGGTGTGGTGGCTCATGCCTGTAATCCCAGCACTTTGAGAGGTATCAGTGGGTGGGTCACCTGAGGTCAGGAGTTCTAGACCAGCCTGGCCAACATGGTGAAACCCTGTCCCTATGAACAGTACAAAAATTAGCTGGGGATGGTGGTGGGTGCCTGTAATCCCAGCTACTTGGGAGGCTGAGTCAGGAGAATCACTCCACCTGGGAGGTGGAGGTTGCAGTGAGCCAAAATTGTGGCTCTGCAGATCACTGCAGCTTGGGTGACAGAGTGAGACTCTGTCTCAAAAAAAAAAAAAAAAAAAAAAAAAAGCAACTATAGCTGATCTCAGATGCTTTTAGAGAAAAATCAAAACAATACCTGTGGATGACAAACAGAATAGTCATGGTTAAAACTGGTGAGAGTTCACAGTTGGCAAGGAAACTTAGTTATTTCTATTGCATATTTTAAGATTAACAACCAGAATCATGACTGAGTTACATCAAGACTTTTATAAATTCCATATAATCTTTAGAATATTCACATCAATAACATCAACACAAATACAACTTTTAAGAAAATTTAACATAACCAAAATTATCACTAATGTATTATATTTCTATGAATTTATATAATTTCCCAAATACTTTTTTCAATAATATACCCATAAATGTAACTGAAAAAAGATATAGAGTCACCTGTTATTTGACAATGTTTCCTGTATAATTTACCAAATAATACCAATCACTTAATATCTCTACAAAATAAGAGGTATATTCTTTGAGGCTTTCCAGGGGCTCAACTGGAAAATCTCAAAGTGAATTCTAGATCAAAAAGACCTTGTTTGTAATTGCGATCCTGGGTAAGCCTGACAAAATATTAAAAGGTCAAAATACCCACTCAAAAGAGGATCACAGGTCATGCTGAAATAAGTCATTTATTTAAAGTGATAATCAAAAGTCTTTGAAAACAGCACAGAAAATTAGGTGTATGCAAAACCTTAACTATTTCAAAGCTCAGTTTTTCTAAGTAATAAAAAACCTAACAAAGAGGACACAGGAAATTATCCTAATGAAATATAAATTCTTTCTTTTTTTGGTCCAGTTACAAAAAAGGTGAAAGAAAATCCCCTGCAATGTGATTGCTTTTCTTGTAGGAAGGTGATTGCTTTTTCTTGTAGGAAGCTCATTTGGATAAACTGGAAGATGAACTTGATTTTAAAAAAAGAGTATCTGAATTTAATCAGACACAGGAAGAAGTATGTCCAAGGTCGTAAGTGTACACTTTACTACAGAGGAATGTAAACAAGAAAACTAGTACTTTGAGCAGGGGAATATATGGTTCTTAGTAACAGCACAGGAAGTTTACTGGTTACATGGCAAATTCAGCCACATCAACAAATGCCAAGAGTCCAGAATCAAGTTATACTGGAGCAAAACATTGCTTTTCTGGGCCTCAAGATAAGCATTTTAGTGTCAGGCAATAACAGTAGAGTTAGAAGTGGGAAGAAAGATGTTCCACCAGCTAATGAAAGGTTGGAGGAGAAAGTTATCATTCTGGACCTTCTCAAGGGGAGAAAGAGCTGAAGGCAATGATGCATAACCTGTAAATCACGTGACTCGAGACACAGCAAAGGTTGAACTTCTGAGATATGAGTTGGAGAAGCTTATGAGGAAAATTGTACCTGAATAAATGAAAGTACCACTCTAAATGAAGAGAATAGCACTCCCAGCCTGAAACTAGGGAAATTAAACATTGAGCTCAGGAAAGAAATGTGGCAGACATGGAAACTGTCTGCAGTTTAGAAGATGGCCATAAAAGAAACAGATTTTAGATTTTAAAATCAAAACCTCTTGCAATTTTACTATGAGCAAATCAGTACTTTAAAAAAAGTTTTTGTTCTCGGGAGGCTGAGGCAGGAGAATCCCTTGAACCCAGGAGGCATAGGTTGCAGTGAGCTGAGATCACACCACTGCACTACAGCCTGGATGACAGAGTAAGACTCTGTGCAAAAAAAAAAAAAAAGTTGTTCTAACACAGAGGACCACAGTTTTAGTTTCGTATTAGTGTATTTTAATATCAAATGCAATTTTGGAAAGACAAATAATTCCTTTCTGATTATAGCCAATTAGATCATATTCAAAATTCTTTCATAAATTCATAATTCATCCTTCATAAACTTTATTATGTCCTACTGAGACCTTATGTGACATGTTTAGACTTTCTGCTTTGTCCTGTATTTTCTCTTTCATAAATGACTGGTTAGTCATTTTACTTTAGGACAAAAAGTTATCACACAAGATTCTTCCTCACACAAAATTGTTCTCTTTTTAAAAAACTTCCTTGCTAAAAATACATCTTAATATCCATAACTTGCTTCATAGTTCTCACTCTTACTTACTGTTTTCTTTATATCTTATTTCTGTTTCTTCCTAAATCCATATTTTAAAACAACCTTTAAATAACCTCTGAATTAGACAAAATTATTTCTTTCTAGTAAGAACACATTTTTTAATGACTTTCTTTTAACTTTTCTCATCCCATATTTTTTGGTACACTTTGTATACAGAATTATATATATTAATTAGAATTTTAGCTCTTAGTAATCTTGAATAAGGTCCTGAGTAATTTTGAACTCTTTGTGACATATCAATATTTTATAGATGAGAACCATTTTATAATTACAACATCATTTTTATGTATATTAATAAATGCAAATATATTTAGTCTTTCTATAAAAACCCTTATATTTATATTCAGCAATTTAAGGGTTTAAAAAAAATTTTTTTAGACAATCTCACTCTGTTGCATATAAATGCAATTATATTTAGTCTTTCTATAAAAACCCTTATATTTATATTCAGCAATTTAAGGGTTTAAAAAAATTTTTTTAGACAATCTCACTCTGTTGCTGAGGCTGAAGAGTAGTGACATGATCATAGCTCACTGCAGCCTCTTAAAGTCTCGGGTTCAAACAATCCTCTCTTGCCTCAGTCTCCCAAGCAGCTGGGACTATAGGCATGTACCACCATGCTCAGGTACTTAAATTTTTTTCTTTTTTTGTAGAGATGAAGTCTCACTATGTTGTCCAGGCTGGAGATATTTATGTTTTAGCTTTGGTTTTATTTGGAAATTTCATCCAAGACATTTAGTGGATATCTATTGCTTAATTCAATGTAACTTTAAAATCTCAGATTACATGAAAAGTTTATTGATAAACATTTATCTCTTTTACATTATCTAATTTGTTTTTTAACAATTTCCCTAAATTATGTGTGCAAATTGAAATATTAGACAAAGCTAGTCATTTAAAATTATCCCTGTTAAACATTTTTATAGCCTGTTAATATCAGATATTCACCCAAGTAAGAACCTTAAAGTTAAATACATTGGTATTTTGTTGACAACTCAGAAGCTACAGTCATTTTTATTAAGCCAGGAATATTAAGTTAGTCTTCTCAAAAAATTGCACGAGCAGAGATCATTCTGTTTTAGGTTGGGCTTATAATTTTATAAACTTGGTGTCAAATTTTGATACCTTAAAACATCTAGCAAGGGCAAATGTATAAAATCGTTTGATCAGTAAACCCAGGAAAAAAATGTGTGCTGACAATTCTGAAGACATTTCTACTTTGATTTTGCCAATAATTTTAAAACCAGCTTATTTATTAAAGATTTGCTTAAGTCACATTAACTAAAATGCATTTACATTAATCAGTATGTATTTTATGTGAGTGCTCATTTATCTAAGCCAATCTGAATAGAATTCCTTAGGGAATTTTTGGCCAACAATGCCCTATTTCACCATGTAGACACAACATATAATTCATGTACATATGTATAAACACACATATTATATACACACATAAAGATCTTATCGGTTTCATTTTAGAGTATTAGTAATATGTACAAATTCACTGGTTTATAAAAGATAGTTGGATCTAAATTATGTTTCTGAAAAAAGATTTGTTCACATGGCTAAACTTTATTTGTCCAAATAGGTAATGTAATGAAAGCTATGGACTAAAATCTTGACTAAAGCAGTTACCACACTGTTTTTTAATTTCAGATGAGTTTAGGGTTAAATTTTCAATGTTTACATTTTAGCTGAGACTGGCTGAATTGTATAAAAAACCAAAATTCTCAAGTAGCCTTGAATCTATTTTTTTGTTTGCTACTCTGTTTTTCTTGACTAGTCAATGCAGGTGAAGAAGTACTTTAAAAGCAGTTTTTTTTTTTCCTGCCATTTTCTTTTTGATCCCTGCAAGGTGGACGAAAGCAATTTTTATGCTAGACAGAGATACCTTATATTATTGCTGTGAGCTCAAGATTTTGACCTGCTTTATCTATGAGCTTAATTTGTATAAACATTTATCTAGTTCTTTTTTAGACGGTCAATTCTTCAATTAACTCTTCCATCCACCTAAAAAATTGTTAGCTAGGCAAACCTAAATTTACATTAAAAGGGAAGGATCAGGTGCAGTGGCTCGTTTCTGTAATCCCAGCACTTTGGCCGACTGAGGTGGGAGGATTGCTTGAGCCCAGAAGTTCAAGACCAGCCTGGGCAACAAAGTGAAACCTTGTCTCTACAAAAAATAATAAAAAAAGTTAGCCAGTATTAGTGGCATGGACTTGTAGTCCCAACAACTCAGGAGACTCAGATAGGAGGATCCCTTTAGTCCAGGAATTAGAGGTTGCAGTGAGCTATGATCTGGCCACTGCACTCTAGCCTGGGTGACAGAGACATACCCTGTCTCAAAAAAAAAAAAAAGGGGGGCGTGGTGACTCTTAGGTCTGGATTGTTGATTACTATGGAGCTGTAATAGTTTGTAACTAGTTTGAAAGCTATTTAAGACTTGTTTCCCTCTCGCTCTTTGCTGAAATGCCATAAACAGTGAATTTTTTTTTTTTTTTTATACTTTAAGTTCTAGGGTACATGTGCACAATGTGCAGGTTTGTTATATATGTATACGTGTGCCATGTTGGTGGGTTGCACCCATTAACTCTTCATTTACATTAGGTGTATCTCTTAATGCTATCCCTCCCCCCTCCCGCCACCCCATGACAGGACCCTGTGTGTGATGTTCCCCATCCTGTGTCCAAGTGTTCTCATTGTTCAATTCCCACCTATGAGTGAGAACATGCGGTGTTTGGTTTTTTGTCCTTGCAATAGTTTGCTGAGAATGATGGTTTCCAGCTTCATCCATGTCCCTGCAAAGGATGTGAACTCATCCATTTTTATGGCTGCATAGTATTCCATGGTGTATATATGCCACATTTTCTTAATCCAGTCTGTCACTGATGGACATTTGGGTTGATTCCAAGTCTTTGCTATTGTGAACTGTGCTGCAGTAAACATACGTGTGCATGTGTCTTTATAGCAACATGATTTATAATCCTGTGGGTATAGACCCAGTAATGGGATGGCTGGGTCAAATGGTATTTCTAGTTCTAGATCCTTGAGGAATCACCACACTGTCTTCCACAATGACTGAACTAGTTTACACTCCCACCAACAGTGTAAAAGCATTCCTATTTCTCCACATCCTCTCCAGCACCTGTTGTTTCCTGACTTTTTAATGATTGCCATTCTAACTGGTGTGAGATGGTATCTCATTGTGGTTTTGATTTGCATTTCTCTGATAGCCAGTGATGATGAGCATTTTTTCATGTGTCTGTTGGCTG